>NC_133785.1:16701151-16854384 GCF_003597395.2 Chelonoidis abingdonii
TGAACTAACCTCGTTATCTCTAGCTTGCTTGCTAGCATATATATACCTACCCCTTGAAATTTCCACTACCTGCGTCTGACGAAGTGGGTATTCACCCACGAAAGCTCACTCTCCAAAATGTCTGTTAGTCTATAAGGTGCCACAGGATTCTCTGCTGCTTTTACAGATCCAGACTAACACGGCTACCCCTCTGATACATGAACAAAAATGTAAGTACTGTAAACATAAATAACAAACTAAAATTAGCTCAAGAAAGAAGACAATGCTGAGCTTCTCATGAACAAATTACTAAATGTCTCAAGAGAGGACAATATGTTAAGCTAAAATGTCTTTGTGGGTGATTCAAATCTTTTTAAATAGGTACAGATGGAACTAGCATAAAATGCAGCATTTGTGGTTGAGTGATCCTGACTAGGTCTGAAGGAAAGAAAGAGATGAAAGGTTAGCTGGGAATCCAGATTTTGCCCACCATGCCCAGTGCAACATACTGTTGAAGTGGAAACATTCTCTGTACATTAACTTTCACTATAAATTAATTTACAATGGTGATTTCTAATAGATATGCAGCAATGCTCCTCCTGAAGAGGCTACCTGCTAGTGTGATATTAATTAACAAAAGTATTTTTAATAGGAAGAAAGAAACCATCATTGTCTGAAAATTCTGTTCTTGAGGTAACTCTGCCTTTTTATTAATGGAAGCAAAAGCATTTTTTAACTTATGTAGTTGGAGTGTATTTTTTTTGTTGATGTTTAAACTGTGCAACCCTGTAAGGCAAAAGGTAATGATTTCCAAAAGTGACTTTATTTCTGGTGTAAAACTTGAAATATCTTAGAGGGGCCTGATTTTCAGAGGCTGGGTACTCAGCATTTTCTGAAAATCAGATGAGCACTCAAATCACTAACCACTCCTGAAAAATCGTGGTCACAGAGCTGTACAAGATCCACCTTGCTGCTCCCTGCCACACACATACATGGAAAAAAAGGGAGTTTAGTTTGCTATGTATCACCTCTCTAACCTCTCCCAAAATCCTTAGGCTTGGCCTGTGCATAGCAGGGAGATAACTGTGGTCAGAAGTTGGTTGCTGCAAGCAAGAGTCTGGAGACAAGGGAGCAAAATATTGCTTCATACCCCACTCAAAAAGGCTAAGGCTGGAGGTGCTTTTTAGACTGTTCAGCCCGCTCTGAGTACACTCGTACAATTGCCATGACCACAGCACCTGCCCTAGAAGGGAACAGAGGTCTCAATTATAGTGTGTATGTGGTACATTCTGCACTGCAGCCAGCCAGCGAACCATCTCCCCTGCACTGCATTCTGGGGTGGTGGTCTTCAGAACAGGCCTGCTGGCCGACTAGTGTGGGGAGGAAACCGTGTCTTGCTACAACTCTTGGGCTCCCAGCTCTTCTCTCAGTGAAGCTGGTGAGGGTTAGAGCTGAATTGGCCAGGGGCTAACAGGAATGGTCAGAGGAAGGAGGAATGAGGAAGCACTGGGTCAACATTATCCACAAAAGACAAATGGGGAAGTGTGAAGCAATCTGGCTCTGAGCTACTTTGCTCCTTCTGCTTTCCTTTTGTCATTCTGTGTGTTCTATACACCCTGCAACAAGTGCTGACGTTATTGTTGACCTTTGGCCTAACCGGTTAACCAAAAATGGGGCCTGGCAAGGTTGTTCCTGTTAAGATAAGAAATGAGTGATAAGAGTCAGCTATGTTCTTGGTGTAATCTTAGATATTGTAAAACAAAAAAGTACATGAAGGTCAGTTGCCCTGACACTATAAAAACAAACAGCAGGCGGTTTCCTTGTTCAGACATCCCCAGTTGGGCCACTCCCAGTGTGTTCTGTGCCCAAAGGAGCTCCATCTTTCTGTTTCCTCTCAGAATAAAACTCATTACTACTTTTCCTAGCCATGTCTGCCTCCAGCACGCACAACCTGCAACAATATCCTACCTAGGGTGACCAGATGTCCCAATTTTTTAGGGACAGTCCCGATATTTGGGCATTTTCTTATATAGGCTCCTGTTACTCCCCACCTCCTGTCCTTGCTGTCTGGTCACACTTGCTGTCTGGTCACCCTAATCCTACTCCCTGTGTGTGCAACCAGGAAAACCCCTCGGTCAGGAGAATTAGCTCTGACCTGTCCTGAGGCCTAGTGCCTTGAGCAGTAGCCTCAGAGCCCAAAGCTGTTTTTACTACATAAAGAGTCAGGATTGCTCCTTCTGTAGAGCCTGAAAGTGTGTGGCGCACCCACAGATTTCATTAAAAGTCATTAGCATCTTCCAGCATAACGTGCTATACCTTTGTGATTTCTCCCAGCAGCCTCTCCCTCAGAAAATAATGCAAGACGACACTTCTCAGCGGTCCACAACAAAAATGTGATGTTAGCATGCGAGGCTGTTTTGGAGACATGAGGAGCCAAAAACAGTTAGGACATTTTTAAAAAAAAAAGTTAATGACAAGGAAAACATTTAAATACCAAAAGTTTAAAACCTCTACTTCTTTTTCCAACTTTTCCAGAAAAATATCTACCTTTGGCTGAGATGTGGCATGTGAAATGTCAAGAATTGCTTTCCTTAGTGGAAAATTAGGGGTGGGGATTAAAAATTGGGTTTACAGAAGGAAGCTGATTTCAATCTTGACTAGGGCATGGCCATTTTCATGCTAGAATATACAAAAGAGTTGTGGGGTGGAGCGGGGGAGAGAGAGAATGAATGAATGAATGTCTGCTAGTATCCTGAGGCATAATGTTTAATCAGCATGAGTTTGGAATTGTGATATTGCCTACAAGTGGCAAAACCATGAACTTTCCAGGCTCTGCCATGCAGCAATAGTGCAATGATCCTACATGGATCATAAATTGAATATGCAAGTATCCTTATCTAGGCTTGAGCCTTGCTTATTCCTTGCATTCAATTTTAAATCCTTGATCTTGGGAATGAACAGACCACTGAAGGACAATTTTAAATAGTCCAAAAAATTACCTCAGATAGCTTTTCTATACATAAAAATGTCATGCCATTAAAATTGGATATCTTGGGAACTTCTAGAGGTGTTGTGCATACCCAGTTAGCTAGAAATCTGCCCTTTCTGATGGTACAAAGCTTGCATTACTAGCCCCAAAGTGTTGAGATATTGGACAATAAATTTGGCACTTCTGCATTTCACTAGTGCCTGCCATCCAAAGATCTCAGCATGGTTACAATGAGTTAAATCTTCACACAGCTTTGTGGTGATGGCAGTACCTCTCTTTATGGACAGTGTAACTAGGAATTGAAAGATGTAGGTATAGGTTAAGACCAAACATTTTCACCAGTGGTTACTTATATTGGAAGTGCATCAGTTCTTGAGTGTCCATCTTAAGACACCTTGGGTTTGATTTTTAGAGTTGTTAAAGGCAATGGAAGGTGCAGGTACTCAGCACCCCGCAAAATCAGGCCCACTTTGGGTATCCAAAAAGTGAGGCACCCAAAAATTTGAGGTTACTTTTTTCTGAGAGCAATAACACAGAACAATGTGATTTGTTATCACATTGATATGGTTGGCTCTCTATGGCCTACTTACTTGTTACTTAAAGGTTTGGATATATCGAATGCTTTCACTTTATCCTGGTAGGGGCAGGTGCAGGGGGGGCACAATAAAAAGCACAGCTCTAGGTACTCAGTAAATTTAGCTCATTAAAAGCCAGACTGCAAAGGGAGACTATTGTGATGCAATATTTCTCTGTACATTTTAGTGCTCTTTCTGTGCATGGAAAAAGTCCTGGTATTTTAGCAGCAAAATGTATTACAAATTAATTTAAAAATAGGAGAGCAGACAATTAGCAAGGAGAGAGTTGCAAAGGTAGTATGTGAAATATTTTACTTAAACCTGGTTTAGAATCACTGCTTTATCAGACTTTGTTCTCAGAATATTCCAGGCAGCAAAGGAACAGTACTGTTCATATAAGACAGTCCACATTACTTGCGCATCAATTTTGAAGAATCTGTTCCAGCTCTGAATCTTTAGTTCAAGGTGTAGGATAATCTTCATGAGTTGTTCCAAGTGATAGCAACATTAATAATCCACATGCCAAGCCTCCAACCCACTAGGGCACATAAACATCACCCACTGTTATTCCTGGAAATACCCTCCCTGAAACAGAGATCTGAAAAAATGGTGGATATGCCAGCAGGTGAATATACCTGCAATTGAAAAATAGCATCTAACCACAGACTGGAAAAACTCCCTAGGCCTATGGCCTAAGGATGATACATTTGAAGTTTAAAAAAAACAAAACGAACAAACAAAACCACCCTGACTGATCCTGAGCTCACAAAACTGGACAGCTGGCTGTGTGTACTGAACATGCTTACACACATTTCCTAGGACAGCTACTCCATAAAAGTGGTGAGTCTGGAAAAAACTGGATAGGTGGTAACTATATGTATGCCCCAGATGATCTGGTCCAACCAAACTGTGTTCAGCACAGATCCTGAGAGGCAGAGGACAAAGCTGGCTTTAGTCATGTGTGTAACTCCTTGATTCTGAGGTCATCTGGGAAATGGTTTGACCGCTGAGGTAATTTAGAGTAGTCTCAGGGCTGCTCCAACGTATACTTAGATGCCTATGGCCCCTAAGAGCCATTCATAGAAACTGAGAATAGCCAGAGACCACAGACTGTCTGGCCACAGCCCCTGCATTGGCCTCTGGGAGTGGGGATGGCACAGTGTGAATCTTGTGGAGTTCCTAGGCCCTCTGGGCCCTCCCCTCATGTTTTTGCTGCAGGACATGTTTTGGCTCCCAGCCTATAGAGATATCTGAATTTTTTTCAAATCTCTTTGGGCCAGTTTTGCTGCACCTACAGGCATGGTAGAAGATGTTAGATGAGTGAATATTGTGTCTGCCTCAAGAATAGCTGACAGGTGAAAATGTCTGCTTCCTTCTCTGTCCACCTGAGACAGCCCCTTAAGAAATGTTCTGAAACATGACCATTCATCAGAGCCAAGTTATCTTTTTCAGGTTCATAGAGCACATCTTCACTTGGCTGAGCTGGCACTGAGAAGTAAATGAATAGAATGAGCCCCCTGTTTAAAAAAAAAAAAATCTGGATAAAAGTTCACAGTAAATGAGAGAGAATTATCCACCATCCAAACTTAATGTAATGGTTGTTACTGAGGATCCTTTATTGAGGCTTTACACATGGCTGGTCCTAACAAGGAACAACAGTAACTGTAATGTGTTGCTGACCTTTAAAGAAACAGAAACCTTGAATTCTGTAATGTCTTCTCTTGCTTTTGTAGGAGGTTGCTTTTGCCACTTTTTGAGAATTCATTATTTTTCTTCAATTTACATTTTTCAGGCCTCCTTTAGGCAGAGATGACGCATAACTGTTGATAATAGGGGTCATAATTTAAAACAGTGGTGCTCAAACATTTTTTTTCCGTAGACCACTTGAAAATTGCAGAGGGTCTTGGCGGACCACTAAATGATCTTTGTAAAGTGCTTTAGATAAAGCACTATATTAAAAATTAATAATTAAAGGTTTTTTGTTCTACAGATAAAAGCACACAACTCATACTTTAACATCAGTAGTCTTTCCTTTCTAATGTGATTGATGTGCCCTCTCTCCCCAGCTGTGGCAGCCCCCGAGCTGGGCCTGGGAAGGAGTGGGGGGTCTCTCCCCTGCCATAGCAGCCACAGAGCTGAGGCTGGGAAGGAGGGCTGTCTCTCCCCAGAAGCTGCAACTCTGGAGCTGGGGAAAGTCACCTCTTTTTCTGGCTACCACAGCCCTGCACATCCCAAATTCCCCCACCCCTCTTCTCACCTCACTGCCCCCTCCCATCTACCCCCTATTCCCTCCCAAGGCCAGCACCTCACCTTACATGTGCGTCTTCTCCAGGGTCCAGGCACCTAATTTGTGAAGCCATGCCTGCACATTTCCACTAATTAGGTGGGTGGCCCTTCATTCTCTTGCATGCAGCAGCCCAGGCATGCACCTTAAAGGGAACTATCCATGGGCCACCTGAATGGAGCTTGCAGATCACTGTTTGAGAACCTCTGATTTAAAGGATCTGGTAGTGTGTAGTGGGGTTCAGGGCAGGGCATATAAACCCTGGTAGAAATCTGAGGGGCCACATGACCCTGCATCTTCTCCCTCCCCCCCATGCATCACCTCTGCATTGTGGTAAATGATAATTTTGTCACACCTCCTCCCTCTGTACTACCCATTTCGAACTATTTAAACTATGGGTAAACTTCTCCTCAATTTCTCTGTTACCTTCTGAACCAGGTAAAGTTGGAAGTGTAATACTGCTATTAAAATGCTGTAGACAATAATCTTTTACTAACCACTTACAAGTGTAATTGGTGACTATAAATCTTACTAGAGAGAAGGAAAACTCAAAGACATAACCACCATGTCATTTTTTTAATTTTATTTTTTTGGTTTGTTGGCCCCTTTGTTTACAGTACAGATGCATGGGCTCAGAGCATATGTTGTTGATACCACACATGATGTACTGACCTGATTTTAGGACTCACTAGTGTCACTTTGCAGTGCCTTATTTATTTGGGATTTCTGGTTTTCCCAAGCCTCTCACTGTGAGGTAGCTTGTATATGTTAATGAATTTGGTCTGGAATATATTTCTTTGGCACAAATATGCACTTTCAAACACTGGTGAAAGCAATAGAAATGAAGACACTGAATCGGAGAAGGTGGGGGAAAAACTGTCCCTAAGCAGGGCTGGGGAGCCGGGGCTGGGGATCCTGTCCCAGGGAGGTGAATAGATTGTGGGGAAGAACCTGCTCCTGAGCAAGGGCTTATTGGTTTGGGTGTGGTGACTGCTGGGCACCCAAGCTGCTTTCCGAGAGCTCACTACAGGCGGATACTTAGGTACGTCATTGCTGCAAAGAAAACTTGCGGCACCGGTCTCAGAGATTGAGTCATTTGACTTGGGCTCTTGGGGCTCGGGCTGCAGAACTAAATACAGCAGTGTAGACATTTGGGCTTGGACTGAAGCCTGAGCTCTGAAACCCAGCAATGTGGGAGGGTCTCGGAGCTCGGGCTCCAGCCCAAGCAGGAATGTCTACACTGCTATTTTTAGCCCCGAGCCCATGCATGAGGCAATGGACCCAGGCTCTGAAACTTGTTGCTGTGGGTTTTTCTTTGCAGTGTCGATATACCCTACAGCTGCCTCACTGGGGCTCTAACCTCCACCAGTTTGGCGGTAGGGGACCCTAGCAAACACAAGCTGATGCTGGAGCTTGTTCTGGTGGTAGGGTGTTAGTCTTTCCTGGTGAAAAGATTCAGCTAAATCCCAGGGGGCTCCTGTACAGTCACTCCCTCTCCTCACTCTCAGGGAGAGGAGATGAACCTCAGACTTGGGAACTGTCTGCCCCCAGTGCTCAGGGCTGCCCACACTTTGGGTGGGCCAATCCCTAACCATAGGGAAAGTGGAAGACTGGCTGATTGTTTAGGGAGACAGGTGTTTCAGAGCTGCCGCCCTCTCAGCGGGCAGAATAACTTACTTTCAGCCACAGTGATATGCTTCTATGCTGGGCTTTGCGAAGGGATTGCACTGCTAACAAAAGTCACGCAGTTGATTCTGCAGAAAAACAGACTGATACCATCTCTGCCCTTGCTTGCTGCGGAAGAAGTTTGCAGGAAAAATACTAGAGAGTAGACCTTCTCCCCTTATAAAGCGTAAGCAAATGTGAGCAAAAGAGCAACTGTTCGTGGATTGTGAGTATAGCTTTGTGGGTAGCTCTCACCTTTGCGCCAGAAAGTCAATGCTCAGAGAGCAGATCACAGGCTGGATCTGAATTTACAGTAGAACCTCAGAATTATGAACACCAGAGTTACGAACTGATCGGTGAGGACCCCCCCCCCACTCTGGAACCGGAAGTGCTCAATCAGGCAGCAACAGAGACAAAATAAAAGCAAGTACTATACTGTGTTAGACATAAACTGCTAAAAAAAAAAAAAGGGGGAAGTTTTAAAAAATTTGACGGTAAGGAGACTTTCTATGCTTGTTTCATTTAAATAAAGATGGTTAAAAGCAGCATTTTTCTTCTGCATAATGAAGTTTCAGAGCTGTGTTCAATCAATGTTCAACTATAAACTTGTGAAAGAACCGTAATGTTTTGTTCAGAGTTATGAACATTTCACAGTTAGGAATAACTTCCAATCCTGAGCAAGGTGTTCGTGGCTCTGAGGTTCTATGGTATAAGCAATCCTAACAGTGAGGAAGATTCATTTTGTGAGTGGGGCTGTATTGCAACCACATTCACAATGCCAAACCTTTGTTTTTATGCCTTACTGTCACTTGTCAGGGCCCCTAAAGCAGCCCACTAGGTCATTGTTAAAGCCCTGTGAACACTAAATTTGACAAGTTACTAGTAGGATTCTAGCCCAAATGCTCAAAATGGTGGTTGCTAATCGCTTCCCTAATCATATTGGACATCTGCAGTAGTCTTATAACATGCTACAGCATCTACATTAGATGAGGAAACCATGCCTGAATTCTGAGGACAATGCTTAACCACATTGTGCTTACACACTATCTTAATGAGAATATGGAGTAACATCCACTGGGATTGTGGCGCTTTCTCCATGCCCTCTTACAGAAAGTTTTTCCTCTCTGCTTTTTAGCTGCATGATGGAGGGAGAAGATAAAGCATTAACTCTAATGGGCTGACCAATGATGGAATCATTATATTTGAAATTGGTCTATATAACTAGCAGAGATCTTTTCCATTCCATACTGAATGTGACAATCTAAACAAGACAGATTTGTGCCTTATGCCACAGAGACTCCCTTCCATAGCAAAGCCAATGCAGTTCAATTCTTTTCAAAATGGCCGAACAATTTACAAAGCAAAAGGTAGAATCTGATTGAATGAATTGCTCTATGTATAATTGGCTACAACACCTACACATACCATACATGACAGCTTGCTCTACAATAGAAGCACTCAAGACAAGTCTTAAACATTACTAACAAAGTTAGTTCAGCTAATGGGGAAGTCAACAGGTGGAGTCAAAGCATTCCCGGAAGTTTCTTCAATCTACCAAATTGGAACATATTCGCTTAGTGCAGTTACAGTTATTTCTCTTCTCATCTTAAATGGAAACTCAGGCCTGGTCTACACTACGCGTTTATACTGATTTTAGCAGTTAAACCGATTTAACGCTGCACCCGTCCACACAACAAGGCCCTTTATATTGATATAAAGGGCTCTTTAAACCGGTTTCTGTACTCCTCCCCGACGAGAGGAGTAGCGCTGAAATCAGTATTACCATATCGGATTAGGGTTAGTGTGGCCGCAAATCGATGGTATTGGCCTTTGGGCGGTATTCCCTCATCAGTCACCACTGTGACCGCTTGCGGAACAGCATCTGAACTCGATCGCTGGCCAGTACAGGAAAAAGCCCGCGAACTTTGATTTCATTTCCTGTTTTGTCAGCATGGAGAGCTCACCACACAGTAACATGCAGTCTCCTGAGAATCGAAAGAGTCCCAGTGGACCGCATGGGAGTACTGGATCTGATGCATATATGGAGAGGATTCTGTGCTAACAGAACTCTATCCAAAAGACGAAATGAAAAAAACATTCGAAAAAATTCCAAGCTATGATGAGAAAGGCCACACAGACGCAGTGCAGTGCAGAGTGAAAGTTAAGGAGCTCAGACAAGCCTACCAGAAAACCAAGAACCAAACGGAAGTCCAGGGCAGGGCCGAAAACATGCCTCTTCTAAGCGAGCTGCATGCAATTCTTAGGGGGGCCACCACCACTACACCCCCCCGTCTGTGGATTCCGAGTTGGGGGGTTAATCTCACATGCTGAGGATTTCTGCGGACGGAAAGACGAGGGGAAGGAAGAGAAGACGAGCTCGCAAGCACAGAGCACTCCGTCTCCCCAACAGCAGGAGCTTTTTCACCCAACAGAATTACCTCCCACCTCCCAAGCCAGTAGCCCAGACAATGAAGCCATGGAAGCGACCTCTGGGTGACCTTGTAAATATAAAACATGGTTAAAAGCAGTGTTTTTTAATGATTGATTTGCCCTGAGGACTTGGGATGCATTCGCGGCCAGTACAGTATTGGAAAGTTTGTTAACATATCTGGGATGGAGCGGAAATCCTCCAGGACACTCCATGAAGCTCTCCTGAGGTACTCCAAAACCTTTGCAGAAGTTCTGGGCAAGGCAGCCTATTCTGTCCACCATGGTAGGACACTTGACCTGCCAGCATGTAGCAAGTAATCTGGTATCATTGCATGACAAAGCCTAGCTGCATATGGTCCCGGTGATTGCTGGCATTCAAGCAACATCCGTTCTTTATCTCGCTGTTTATCCTCAGAGAGAGTGATATCGTCATGTACACCTGGTTGAAATTCAGGAATTTAATTAAGGACAGAGATGGCCATTCCTACTGGCCTTTGCCTGCTGCTTAAAAGAACTCCTGCAGGTAGCCAAGCGGGGGAAGGAGGGGGTAATGGCGCTGAGCTTTTTCGCGTTTGGTTAGCAGGATCTCCCTGCTACCAGCCACGCGTGGAGGGAAGGAGGGATTAGCAGATCTTTCACAGGTACCAGCCACGTTGGGGGGGGGTAAGCGATCATCCCAGAGAATTGATGGGGGGTGGTTGCTGCATCAGAACAGGAAAGAAGCAGCACTGAATGGGCTTGCTTGGTATTGTAAGGAGGGCACGTATATATGAAGGCTGCAAAGCTGAAAAATGGCTTACCAGGCCGCAATGCAGCTGAATTCTGCTGCTGGACCTGCGTCGTGAGATCTCTAGCACCAGAGCCACAGGCATTCAATATTAAGAGCAAATGCGACCTTGTGTGAAATACATGTGCTTGTAAGGTGAATAGTTTGTTCACTGTGAAGAGTATAACATTGTTCTGTAAAATGTATCTTTTAAATACTTCTCTCCTTTTACCTCCTATGCAGCGTCAAATTTCAAGCCTCCTACTCCATCCCGAAGCTATCTCAGATAAAGTGGAGGAAAAAAGATGCGAGATGAATGTTCTTGGAAATCATGAAGTAACCCGCATGAAAGAGCTCATCTGAATGATGGGAAGACGTGGTATCAAATTACAGGAAGATGCCAGTGAGACTGGGGACAGGAGGACCAACATGAGATGATGAGGACGACGTGAGAAGAGAGGGACGCTTGAGATGAGATGGCGGCAGGAAGATCAGAGTGTAGGCAGGAAGATCAGCGGCGGGATGCAATGCTGGGCTGCTGCATGATCAAACTGACATCCTCCACGTCTGGTGGAGCTTCAGGAACAGCAGCAGGGCACTCAAACGCATGCAGCCCTGCATAACCACCCTCACCACTGCCATTTTCTCTTTCCTCCCCACACGTGTAGACGCATGGGAAGGCTCTCTGACCCACCTGCTCCCCCCCCGTGGACAGCCCAACCAAAGCTGTTATGCCTCATTAATATTTTAGTGGTCTTCCTTCCTCTCCTATCTCTCCTATCCTCCTCCCAAAACCACCCCGGATACTCTGTCAGTCTCTCTCTCTTTATAATGACTTTTATAAAGAATACATGATTTTTAAACGATAGTTGTTTCTTCCTTAAGCAACTGTAATCGAAGGGGAGATGGGTGCTTACAGGAATGACAATCAAAGGGGGGGTTCATCAATGGGAAATACATAACACAACCCATCACTTTTTCATCGGTTTTACATCTAGTGTTCTTATCTCGTCTACATATGCTACCTTATGATCATTTTCAAAAGCTTCTCTTGATGCGCACCGCTTTTGGTGCCTCTTCTTTAATCCCCTGGTGTCTGGCTGCGTTAATCAGAGGCCAGGTGATTTCCTCAGCCTCCCACCCCAAGGACTGTGGAGCACATGCAAGCAGCAATAACCTAATCGGATCTTGGTTTTGGCTGATGGTCTGAACGGTCAGTACATGGTGCCAGCACGCGCACTTATAACGTCCAATATATATCTTTGTTCTATTCTTTTATATTATTTATTTTTTTCATAGCACCATTCTGCACTTGCCAGCACGTATGTTGAATCAACTCCTGACTCACTGCCAGGCGCCGTGGTGTTGGCTTCATAGCCTGGCATCAAGAGGTAGCTGGGTCCCCAGATAACACTAAGGCATTTCAACCACCCAACTTTATTTTCTGTCTGGGAGTATTCCCTTGCTGCAGCCGTTTATAAACAGGTAGTGTTCTTGGAAGAAGTGAGCAATCAATGAACCCTTCCTGGCCAATCCACTTGATTGATGCGTGGTGAAACTCCTTTGATGCACAGTGCTTGCCAGACATTGAAAGTTCCTCCTTCGGTTTACTGACTGGTGCCTGTGTCCGTGCCAAAGATAGGATATGGATTCCATCGTATCCCCCTCACGTTAGGTGAATCCTCATTGCTAGCTAAGCCATCCACTATGACCTGCACATTTCCTCAGAGTCTACAACCTTTGTAAAAACTAATGATTGCTTGGCTACTTCATCACAGCAGCCCCCTCAAAGTAGACTTTTCCACTCCAATGATTCCTGATCTCGACCGTACGCTTGTCTGGCGTGCAAGCTCAGAGTGCTATTTGCCACTCGTTTCTCAACTGTGTGGGCTGCTCTCTATCTTGGTATTATGCGCGTTCAGGGCAGGGAAAGCAAGTCACAAAGTTCCATGAAGTCCCTTAATGCTGCCAGTTTCGCAGTCACTGCAATTGTCCCAACCCACAAAATCTATGCGGTCCACATCATTGTGCTTTGGTTCCCGCCCAAAATTTGGCGTTCTAACTGGCTAGAACCTGCCCCACATTTAACCAAGCAGTGTCTCCAAAGCGCAGCCCCCGCCCTCCGGCGGGTTTTGAGAGAATTCCTGTGTGTCCATTCCTCATCACTCTCATCTTGCCTCGCGTAGCCTCGCCTGCTCCTCGCCGGCTTTTCAGGTCTCGTCAGCATAGACGCACGAGAATCGCATCGAGTGTTACAACGTCCACCAGACTCGCGTCCTTGATCTGAGCCGCGCTCCATGCTTTTGTGCTATGGCGTTTGCACATTTCACCCAGGAAAAAGTGCGAAATGGTTGTCCTGCTGCTTTCACAGAGGAGGGTGAGCTGCGGTACCTCAGAACACCCTGACAATGTTTTTGCCCCATCAGGCACTGGGATCTCAACCCAGAATTCCAAGGGGTGGGGGAGACTGCAGAAACTATGGGATAGCTACCCACAGTGCAACGCTCTGGAAATCGACACTAGCCTCGGTACATGGACGCACACCACTGAATTAATGTGCTTAATGTGGCTGAGTGCACTTGACTTTATACAATCTATTTTACAAAAACAGTTTATGTAAAATCGGAATAATCCCATAGTGTAGACATACCCTTAGACATTCAAAGGGTTCATTTCCCATAACTGCAAAATACTACAGAAGTTTTTATTTAGTGAAGATCTAGTGTCCTTAAACAGAGAGAAAGAACAACTTTAATCTTTCATACCTAAACAGCATTGAATATAGTCAGAAAACATTTTCATATTGCAAAGAGGGTTTTATATGAATTAAGCTCACTGGCTCAATTTCCTGGAAATACTGGACAGCCATTTCTGACTTTGTATACTGAAATTGTGTAGTGTATCAGAGGGGTCGCCGTGCTAGTCTGGATCTGTAAAAAGCAACAAAGAGTCCCGTGGCACTTTAAAGACTAACCGATGTATTGGAGAATAAGCTTTCGTGGGTGAATACCCACTTCATCAGATGCATGGGATGAAGTGTAAATTGTGTAGTTACTCTGATTAAAAGACATGTTGGATTGTAAATAAATTGGGTCATAAATCATTGACTTCCATGTTCACTGAGTTGGGGGTACTATGTTGCAGTTAAAATTCAGCACAAATTCGGACACTAAAGTATTGTGGAACTTGTGGGTTAGGGAGCTTTTAGCTGGCAGTTTGCCTACAAAACAAATTAATTCACATGGAGTGAAATGTCAGAGTCTTCATCTTCAACAGAGGTGGATGCTCCATATACTGAGTAATAGCAAAGAGCAATGGCGTAATATATACAATGAAGGGGTAAATGGAGTTGTTTTTCATCTATTTACAAGAGAATCACAAGCAGATGACTACTGCAGACTGATCTTTAATTTTAGTCTGCCAAATTGTATGGAACGTAGATGGTAGCCATCATTTTACTCTTATAAACAGGCTTCCTAGATCTTCCCTAAGTCATAAGGACAGCTCATCCTTGATGTTCCTTAGCAAATATGGTTAAAAATTACTCTCAGTCCAAGAAGCTTTCCTGGGCTGGTTGTGATGATAGATTCTCCTTCTGTTGAAATATTCTGAAATGACTTTAGGGCATAGCCAGGAATTTAACTGAAGCTATGAGACCATTAATACAGGATTGTATCTGATTCATTGTTGCTAGGATACAAACAGGCAATTTAAATTTACCAGAAATATATCTTCATATAACAGAGGAATATTTTTTTCTTTAGACTGATAGATGGGTTAACCATGTCCACAAAGGCCATAGAAACAACTAAAATGCTCAGTGCCCAAACTGCTCCCCCCATTTATAGGCAAAGGATGATCCAGGTGATAACATGCTAGCCTGTGATTCTGGAGACCTTGGTTCAGCTTCTTGCTCTGCCGCAGCTTCTGGGGAGTCCTTGAGCAAGTTGCTTAGCTTCTCTGTGCCTGGGTTCCCCACCAGAACAATGGGGGTAAATAGCACAGCCCTATCTCAGAGAGGTGTTGTGAACAGAAATACACTGAAGATTGTGAGATGCTTAGACAGGATAGTAAAGGGGGGCATGCCAGTACCTCATAGATATATGGTCTGGAACTGCCTCCCAATCAAGATACTTCCAAAGCTTTAAATCCTACAAAACACAAACAAACTAGGTATGAGGGTGGGAAAAAATCCAGATGAGAACATTCCTCTGTTATAAGAAGTCACTTGCGGTGAGTTATAAAGAGGTTGGTGGATATGGGGTCAGATGAGGGAAGAGCAGAATGAATTGAGACAGATCAAGGAAAAATGACAGACTGAAAGATCTGGTGATCAAAGGCAGTGTCTGGTGAAGATGCTGTATCTACCTTGTCACAGGCAGAGATTGTCAGGTAGCTGCTCTCAGCAGATATGCCACCATCTTGCTATCCCTCCTCTGATACAAAAAATTGGCTCCAGGGATAGACCACCAGGATGGAGAACTGCCGGTGGAGTTGACCAAACTTCCTCTCTGCCCCTGGACTGAGCTGCAAGGGAAGATAAATGCAGGAGCACTGCCAGCTCTTTTGCTGCCTTAGGTGGCGGAAAGTCCCGCCCCCTAAACACCGATGATAACTAGGGCGGCCGAAGATCCGGCTGCCGCGGTCGCCGCCCCCCAAATGTTAGCACTCTAGGCAACCGCCTAGGTCGCCTAATGGGTTGCATCGGCCTTGGATAAATGACATTTCTATAGCTCCTTCTTGACTCCAACCATTACCCTTCTGTGTCTTTTCTCCTCTTTCTCCTTCTCCCACTATCAACACCTTGTCTTTCTTCCCCCCTTTTAGTATTCCCACCAGCTCTATCTTCTCCTGTACCTCTTCCCTCTCTCAAATCCAAACCCTATCTCTGCTTCCTCTTTCTCTCTGGTGATGGCTGCCCCAACCCTGGCCCTGCCTTAGTCCTCACCCTTTTCTCCCACACCTTCCCTAGCATCACCAGGGTACTTCTGGGTCCTTCCTCCTCTAACCTCATACCTGTCCCCACCCTCACCCTCTCCCTCTCCCCTCCTCCTATTTACTTTGGAATGCTCAGAACTCTTCTTCAGCTCCCACTCTCTCCACCTCCTGGCTCTCCCAAAGACCTTCCTTCCCCCCCTTTTCCTCTTCCTTTGAACAATACTCCATCTTGTCTCCCCCATCTGTATCACTGTGATCTGTTGCTCAGCTGGCTTCCCCCTTCACTATTCATATTCCCTTCTGACGTCAACTCTGGCTCTTCCTAGCATCACAGCACACCTCCCGCCCCAGCAATTTCAGTTTCCATAGTAATGCCCCATCTGGTTCTCAGCCTGTCTCCGCCTTGTATAAGTGTTGCCTCTGCATGTGATCTCTGGAGTGCTGTGGTACTAGGCTTTGTTCTGAGTCTTTGATGGTGCCAGGTACACCATGCTCAAGCAAGTGCTGCAGCTGTGAAGGCCTAAAGGCTCCAGCACCTAGTGCATCTCAAATAGCACTCTGCCAGCTGCCTTCAATGTCACACTCCTCTCAGCTCCCCGCCTCACTCCCCCAGTGATTAGGACTCTGTTTAAGATAAACCAAAATGAACCACTCAAATGAAAATAAGTGTTCACACAGGGTCCGCACTAGTTTAACTATAGCACTATATTTAAAAAAAATTTAAATTAAACTAGCACAACTTTCTCATGTGGAGAAGGTCCTGAAGTTTAACTAGATTTTACCCACAATGATACTTCAACCCTTAGTGTGTCTTAATAATCCCTTATCTTCTTTAAACTAAATCTTTTAGGAGGGACTTTATCACAAGACTTTTAATGTTCCAAGTAAACTTACAACCCCTAGATATCCCTTATCTGTATTTTTGTTACAGATATTTTTAGTAAAAAATCAGGGACACGTCCTGGGCAATAGACAAAAATTCATGGCAGCCCGTGACCTGTCCCTGACTTTTACTAAAAAATATCCCTGACAAAAGGGGTAGCTAGATTCAGCACCCACTGCGGCTGGGGCTCCTGGCTCCTCTACCACTGCGGTGTGGGAGAGCTCCGGGGTCCTCCTGCCTGCAGGACTGAGCTGTTGTGGGGTCTCTGTGCCCCTGGGGCAGCTGGGAGCTGCAGGATCCCCCAGCTGCTGGCTGTGGCTGGGCAGCTGCAGAGTCTCCACTGCCTGCTGTGGCTGGGCAGCTGCAGAGAGTCTTCCCGTCCGGGCTGGACAGCTGCGGGGTCCGCCATTCCCCACGACGGCTGGACAGCTGCAGGGTCCTCACACCAGGGCGGGGGCTGGGAGCTCCAGCCCTGGGACAGAAAATGTCATGGAAGTCATGGAGAGTGGGGTCAAGTTCCCTGATATGCATTTCCCAAGATCTCCATTGGCTCCTTTTTAAGATAATAGGTACCACATTAGCAACTTTCCAATCAGGAGGAACAATTCTTGTTTTTAAGGTAACTTACTTCTAGAAATTATTTAAAACCCCCTGGGAGGGAAGAGAAGGCATGTTAAACAGAATTAATTATGAAGCCTGAAGCAAAGGAGATTTTGTAGTTGTGAAGTGGAAATGGAATCAAAAGACTACCCAGCAAGTTAGCATGGAAAAGTTTCCTTCTGCTTTATGTAATAAGAGCTGTCTGGCAGCCCTGAGGAACATATGCTGTATCTCCTTTATGGGTGCTGCAGCATGTGGGCTGGGATACTCTTGAAAGCATCATGACTCCCAATACTTCTGCTAGGTTGGGTGATTGCACAGACTCAACGCTGGAGATGTGCTAAAAAGTCCATATGAGCTCTGTGCGTTCAATCTGAATAAATAACTAAATAAAGCAAAGAAGGAATTCTTTTTGAAATGGAAGATCCCATTAAGCTTGAAAATGCCATTTTCTATTTGCCAGTTTTGAGCTTCTCAAAGTGGCAAGTGATTTGTTTGTGTTTCGCTGATTTGTCTGTGTTTCGCATGGCTCTGAAATGGATATGGTTATTTCTGTTTCACACTGTCATAAATTACATCTTATGTAAAATGCTATCAGTTAATGTTACAGTGACACGGGGAATAGAGTTCATTTGGTTTCTTCCAAGTCATAAGAGGGAACAATTTATTTAATGATAATTTTTTAAAAAGAGGTTTTGTTTTGTTTTAAAATACAGATGAAATAGTAGCTTTTTTACAACAAATATAAGAAAACGGGAAAGTTTTTCCTATTCTCAGTAACAGGTTTAAGGCAAATTACATTTCAAACTTCAAACAGTGTTCTGGGGAAAGGTGGCTAACAAAGGATTTTATCATCATTAGGTTTATGCCCCTTTTTGCTGCTGCTTTTATTTTAGAGATATTAGGAATTCAACATTGAGACTTCCCTGGTTTTATTGGAAGGCCACTGGAAGATCTAGGAGATGTTCACTCTGAGCTCTCACACTGCACCTGAAGGGGTGGAGGAGTTGAATCTTTTAAACAAAAACTTCCTTCAAAATGTTAATTAGTTATGGAAGTTAATAATTACACTTACCAAAAACAAAGAATGTTAAGCAGTGTGGCTAAAAATCCCTTCCCCTCTCAAACAGCCAATTTTCATTCTCTTGGGCCCCACTTCTACAAAGATTGAGGCATGTGCTGAATTTTATGCACGGTGAGTAAGCCCAGATCAAGGGCCTGATTTTTGTGATGTGATCAGAGCAGAGTTTTCCAGACTAGACAGGACCCGATGTTCTAATGTTAAAAACCAAGCAGGATTATTTTAAAGTTAACTCAAACTTTACTAGCCTTTAGATGTATAAAAAGGAAAGAAAATGGCAAGTGTCCATTTTGCTTTCCTTTGTGGAAATGCTGACAGACTCAATGGATATTTTCAAGAGTTTAGATTCAGTATCTAGATCTTCACAAAATCTAATATTAATGAGAGATATTTTAATATTTTTTTAAGTTAAACAGTTTACTACATTACTGTGTTTAGAAAAAGGTGAATCTGATAGTCTACTTTCACTGTTCAAAATAAAACAAAACGAAACATCCACCCCCCAGTATTCACTATCCACTACCACAGAAAAGGAAACCTTTCTTACATAGTGCTTTTGATCTGCCAGCGTCCCTTTAATTACAATTGTGTAGCTTAACTCAGTGCCACATACGGCTGCTTTATTGGTTGGAGAGCTGGGGCTGCGGTTGAAGCACCCTAGGGAACGAGCTTTGGATGGCAGCCTCCCATCAGCTTTGTAGCAGTCTGTTAGTGGTGGTGCCCAGGAGGATGTCATGCCGCTTCTGATGATGATGTCTGTTCAGCTCTGGAACAAAACAGTCCAAATGCATACCCCGTGCAGCATGATGGACCCTTAGTCACTGACCCCCTGGGGTGCATGCCAGGCGCCGGTAGTCTGCATCTGTGCGTTATGCCCCATGCACCAGCCCTTGGCTAAGGGGGAGAAGCTCTAACAGTGGACATAGCGATGGAGCTTTATAAAGACACATTCCATCGGCCCGGGGTCGCTGGGCAGGCTGCTGCTCAGACTGAGCCAGAGCATTTTCTGTCGGAGGGGGAGGCTCCCGTGCTCCCTGCCTTTAAGGTGCAGGGCTACAGAGACAGAAGCCGCCCGCGCTGCAGTCGTGGGGCTGCAGCCCGGAGCAGCAGCAGCCGAAGGAAGCGTCGCGAGCGGAGGGGGGAGCTGCTGCAGGGCCGGCCCCGGGGGGACGCCGCGGTGGAGCCGGAGCGCCCGGGCGGGTGAGGACGGGCTGAGCTAGGAGGCCGTGGATGGAGGATGCTGCTGCAGTGGCTGGGAGGGGATGCAGGCGGCAGAAACAGCTGGGGGCAGCCTGGCTTGTGCCGATGCCGGGGCTTGAGACGCAGAGTCAGCGATCAGGGCTGGGGGAAGGGCGGGGAGCAGGGGGCAAAAGGGGGTATGTGGCCTCTTCTGAAGCCTGACGGGGGCCGGGCCTGGGCAGCATGTGGCCATCCGCGCGCAAACTCACCCGGCTCCTCCACCCAGGCACATTAGAGGCATCGTCCCTGCCCCCCGTCCAGGCACCGCAATACAATCGGACTCGCACATGCATGTCCTGGACCTGGTTACTCTGCAGAGGCGGTAAAGGTCCCAGCAGGGCACTTCGCCTAGCAACAGCCACGCTCCTCCCCAGAAGTGGCTGCCTTTCGGGGGTGCTGTGATGTGACCTCACCCGCGTGTGGCGGGTAAAGCGCGTTGTTATGCTAAATCATTGTCAAACATCATTACTGGGAGGGGGTGATCGTACGGGAAAGGTGGAACTAGATGGGATTCTATTCTAGAACATTTCCCCGAGCTGTCATTTCCTGAGTCAGCACGAGTGTTCTCAGGAATTTACCTACATTATATGAGCCGCCAACACCATGTTTGTCTGTCTGTGAATTTACACCTGTGATGAGACATCACTGGTATTGCAGATTGTTGAACAATGTTAAGTGTTTGTTTTATTGACTAAATTGTGGTTCTAACAAGAAGGGTCAGTAAATTCTTTAGTGCCCCAACCTCACTTGTGGGCTGCAGGGATTCACTCGGTCATTCTCTAAAGTGGGTCTCAGGAATTGGCTTATTTCAGTTTTTTAAAACAAGATTTTTGTACAGATCCCTGCGCCGCTTCAGATATGAACCTGGCATAAAACTGTAGGCTGTGTAAGTAAAATGGTTTACTGGTGAAGTTTGTTGAATGCTCTCCAGCCATCAGAATTACAGGCACAGAATGTTTAAGCTTGGAGAAGTTTTTAAACTGAGTTTAGATATTTATTTCAGAGAGCATTGAGCACAGTGAGTGGGATTTCTCTTGAGTTTATAGGGCATAAGGCACATTCCTATCTCGGAGAATCAAAAGCAATTTGAGGGATTGTTTACAGTGGAAAATTCCTAATCTATTTTAATACAGGGCAGTCTGTTGAGGTACTCAGTATAAACCAAGGACCTACACGTGACCTCCTGTGGAAACAACACTGAGCATCTTCTATAACAGAATAGCGTATGTGTAATGCAGAATTTTCATCTCCGAGATCTCAAAATTTGGGCCAGGATTTAAAATGTGTTTTAGGGTTTCTTTTTGAAAAGGAAGAGTTGTTACTAAGCTGTGACTTTTAAGCCTAGAGGGGAGGGTGATTTTGCTGCTTTATGATCTTAGACTTTAATGAAGAATAGTGCCAGACTGGAGGAAGGCTAGGGGAAATTTCTGATGCAGCTAAGCTGGCCAGATGTCCCAATATTATTGGGACCATCCTGATATTAGGGGCTTTATCTTATATAGGCAACCTGTTCCCCCCCTCCTGATTTTTCACACTTGCTGTCTGGTCACTCTAGATGCAGGTGAGAAATCTGATATGTCAGGAAGGATTTGTTAGTTATGTATTGCTTACTGTACTGTGTCTGAACCATTTTAGCTTCATTTTAGAAGTAATGGGACAATTTCATCAAAGGGGAGTATGTGTGTTGTATATGTATGCCTTTCATATTTTAACAACTCAGCAGATCTTCATGAGCACCTATACAGTTATGGTATTTAAAAAAAGTTTTTAAGTTCTCACTGTAACTATTTTAAATTTGAAAGTAGATAAATAGCCACAGAAAAATGTCTCTATTGATTTTTAACATTGGAAAAGCAAAGTGGTATCCGTGTCTATTATTTGGAAGAACCTGCCTTCTTTCAGAAAGAAATTCTATGCGTATCAGATGGTGTAGTGTAAATGCTACTTTGATCACTGTCTATACACTTGGAAAGAAATTCAGAATCTGATTAGGTTGGAGCCATTCTTTTGATTTATTGGGGGAAAGCATATAATCTCTTCCCCAACCTTTCACATTTATATCTTCGCATGTATTAGCAATGATGACTTCAGATATACAAATGAAATGAACAGGGAAATTATGCAACTTGTATAGACCACTTAAAATGTGTGTTTATAGGTGCTGATGTATATGCGGATATATAAGGGATGGAAATTATTTTTGGATCTGGAAGAAAGAAGGGGACTTTTCTCTGTGTCTTTAAGCTAGCTGCTATTGTTGGAATCAGCCAGTACCAGTTAAGCTTTTCAACAGTGTTTTAACCATGGTGTTGACAAGTACCAGTAATCAGTTGTTGCTGTGGTTTGATAACTGATAGTAAAAAACAGGGATAGAACCTGCACCCAAATTACCTGATTTCAGTTTGTATCTCTTGTGTTTCACAAAATAATAAAAGGTCAAAGATACAGAGACTGTCAAACTCAGAAAAAAATTATGTATTGGTCTTGAAGCAGTCTGTAAATAAAGTCTAACTGTTGCATTTCTTAATTCCATCCCTCTCAGGACTGGATTAAGCAGGATAGCTAAGAGGCTCCTGGACAAGCAGTTCCCTCCATCGCATTTCAAATATTTATAGATTTTAATTTACATTATACAATTATATGGCTTCTGAAAGATCTGAAAGCGCATAGCATGTGTGTGAAAAGTCAGAACAGTTGGCATAAATTATAGCAGTATCAAAATGGTACATCAAATTATTTCTTATATATATGGCATTCTAAGCAGAAGATGGTTTCAAAGAGAAACTTCAATTTTTCTTGTCTTATTAGCTAGTTCAGGTGGGGTTCTAGTGACAGATTCTCTGCTATTGTGGTTTATCATAGCCTGAAAATTCCTCAGTGGAGTCTTACATTTGTATTATGTTGTTTCTTCTCTATTACTATTTCAAGTAAAAATAAGATACATTTATTTTTTTTTAACTTTCAGTATTTTGAATTTAAAAATCTATTGCCATGTAAGTCAGAAATTGAGTGCTTTGGAGCCAAATAACATTAAGCTAAATATAGACTATATCCAAAATGATTTTGATTTTTACAGACACAGTTCTTTACTGATAATGGCTACATTAAAGTTCAATGGGCCTGCTTAATGAAGATATATATGTGATTTCTACAGAAAGAAAGTCCTCCATGACCTTGCACAGATTTGTAGAGCGTACAAAATGGACTTTTTTCTTCCCTTGTTGAACTGAGCCCTAAATTCTCACCTATGTTTTTAGCTTCTGAATTAAAAACATTGTTTGGTATGTCAGTATTCCCAGCGGTGTGTATTATCCTCTGTGTGCTAAACACCATTTCATCAAAAGGAGTTTGCTGGGTAGATTATATAACATTCCCCAAGACACACTGTACAAAAAACTTGTGGTACTAGTGACAAGTACCAGTGCTCTGTGCATGCTGCTCTGGTACTTTTCTGCTTTGGATTTGAATTTTCCCC
This sequence comes from Chelonoidis abingdonii, assembly GCF_003597395.2. Lineage (NCBI taxonomy): Eukaryota > Metazoa > Chordata > Testudines > Testudinidae > Chelonoidis > Chelonoidis abingdonii. The sequence continues at coordinate 16,724,056 of NC_133785.1, forward strand.
CCCTACTTTGATCTCGTAAACAATATTAAACTAGATCAGATGAATTTAGTTTTGGTGAGGAGACATCTCTGTTTTAATTGTGCCACACGGTGTGCTGGTTTTGAAGCCTATTTGTGATTAACTTGTTAAAATCAAAATAAACATTTGAATTATACCCCAAGAATTCTCTTATACCAATTCACGTGCCAGCAAGGAACAAGACAGACTATAGACAAGGATTTAAAACTCATTCAGACTAACCAGTCAGTCTTTCGGTTAACAGTGCTGCTGAAATGCAGTTATTCTGCCATACTCCCTGTTTCAGTAAGTGGCAGCTTTTGTACTTTTGAAACTTACATTTTTACATTTGAACAGGTTGTTCAATTAATTGAGTTCAAGTGGGGAATAATGATTTTTGACTTGACGAATGCTTGGTTATAAATTTCCTTGCTCTTCCTTCTGCTTTTGATAATTATTCATTAGATTATTGTGGATAAAGGGGCTGTTGGGTAAATTCTGTGGGACTATCTGGAACTGCTCTTGAACGATTTAAGTCCTGTTTCACCACCTACGTTACTTCTGTCACTCACTTATGTGCTGTTTCTGGCAGCAGTAAGACATTTGGGATGACAGGGTTTTATTTTGAATCCCTTTCTAGAGAATGCGTTAATCTTAGAGGCATGTGGTCCAGCGGTTAGCTCAGATCTGGGCAGTAGCACTGCTGGGTTCTAGTCCCAGCTCTGCTGCTAGCTCATTTTAAACGTCAGTGTTTCCATTTTGCATATGGACGTCATGGTTACCCATCTTGCATCGGTATTGTATTATAAGGCTTGCCTAATTAATGTTTAGGAGGTGCTTTGAGGACCTTGCAAGGAAGGCACTGTCAAAGCCCAGAGGGGTGTTTTTTTCTCCCGTATGTTGCTATGCAAACAACACTTGGTTACAAAGCTCTCCTTGGAATAATTTAGCCTTTGAGAACAGATTGTGATCCAGAGACGTGCAGCTGTTAATGAGTGCAAGTCATGGGTTTTGGGTTTTGTTTTAATTGAATTTTGACAGAATCAAAATGTTGCTTGTTGTGTTTCTGTGCTGGTTAAATTAGCATCCTCTTTTTTAATTGTGTTGCCTTTTTAATAGTAGAAATACTGTCTTTGTTAAGCGCTTAGGTGTTACTGTGGGCTAAAAAGCAGAACCTAACCAAAACCTGAGGTGGCTGCTGAAGAACAAAACAAAGTGCATCCTTTCTCTAAGAGCTAAGTTTGCTGCTTCCACACTCTTCCTGGTCCCTGCTGGCATGACATGTAGTGCAGGAAGCCAAGTTTGCTCCTGCTAATTTTTGTGGCTTTTTTAATTCTATTCTTTTTTTTAAAAAAAATACCACAACACAGTAAACAGGACACTTTCTGGAGGGTAAAAGACATTTTAATTGAAGTCGCTTGCTAGTCTGAATCAGTGCCACTATTACCTGCGGTTTGGGGGTTGATTTGTAGAATTAATTTTCTCTGTATGGTTTTGCTTGTATGATTTTATGCTGCCCTCCTTGCCCCTCCCAGCATACGAGGTGTGAGGCAGAGTGACAGAGTGCTGGGCTGTTATAGTTCTTGCCTACTGCCACAGCCCCAGATGGCTGGGGAGAGAACCACCCTCCCCACAATCTAGGGAATGCAATAGGTACGAATTCTGCGCCACTCTTCATGTCCCCCACAGATTTCTTTGCTTTCCCACAGAAAAATTACTTTCTGACAGGGAAACAAAGGGAAGCTGCAAGAGCAGTCATGCACCACTCCCTAGGAGAGCAGGTACATCATTTCATGCACCCAGAGCATCTGGCAGAGAGGTAAATTACCGCAGAGCTTGGGACACCCCAGCCAGTAGCTCCTACTCTGAGCCGGGATCAGCTGCTGGTCCCAGCTGGGCTGGAGGGAGGAGAGGAAACAACTTCATCTTCCCTTGCAAGGAGTGTCTAGGGCTGCGTCAGGCCCACCCTCAGAAACCTCCCCCAGCTGCAGGAAGCTCAGCATCCTACCCTGCTTCCTGCCCCCATTGCTTCTCAACTGTAGGGGGAGGGGTCACTGTATGGGGAGCTGCTCCCCCCTCCACCCAATGCCCATGCATCCGGACCTCCCATATCCAGACACCCCTGCCAAGCCTCACCATATACATCCAGAACTCCCCTAGTCCTCCATACCTGAACCCCACCTCTCTGAACTTCAACCTCTGCATCTGGAGTCCCCCTGGACGCAGACCTCCTGTCTCCAGACCCCTATCCCTGCACCCAGACCACTACACACTGAGCTCCCTCCACTCAAACCCCCACCCTCATGCCCCCCCCAAGCCCTCACATCCAGACCCCCAACTAGCTGCACCCAACCCCACCAAGCCCCACTCCCTGGGCACCGAGACACCACCATCCTGCCACTAAGACTCCCACACCCAAATTCTTCCTCTGATCCCCAACCACCTTCACCTGGAAGCCTTTGCAGAGTCCCATTGCCCCTGCATCTGGAACCCCCCCCACCCCGAGCCTGTGTGCATCCAGATCCCCCCCACACCAAATCCCCCCCACTGAGCTGCCTGCATTCAGATTGTTCCACACAGAATCCTGTCACACCACACCTGAATCCCCTGACACTGAGCCCCTCCACACTTGGATCCTGCTTGGTTGAGCCTGTGTGCTTACACCTGGTGCACGTGGCGCAAAAGGGTAGGGCTTCAGGGTGTTTCTGGGGCAGACCCAAGCCTTGTGCTGCGTAAGGGTCGTGTACAGCCTCACTGCTGAGTCCATGTCCCAGGGGTGAGGGGCCTGCAGGGTGATTTCCCACCTTTGTGCAGCCAGAGGCCTGTGCTCCCCACTGCCATGCTGGAGCCTCTGCATTTATTTAATGACAAATAAAACTTGCAGAATTTTAAATTATTGTGCGCAGAATTTTTAATGTTTTGGTGCAGAATGCCCTCAGGAGTAAATAGGGTGGACTGATTTCAATCAAAGCAATGTAAATCTTTGATTTTAATCAGCAAGCAGGAAACCTTTTCTTAAGGCATCAGTTTAAATCGTGTACTTTTTATTTTCCTAAAGCAAGTTTGATTCTCATTGGTTGGTAACCATTAAAATATGTTGGTTTGCAACTAAATATAGCTTTTACACTAACTTTGGTACTTCTTTTTGCTAACCAGGAGCTTATGCTATTTAATTTATTACACATTTATTTAAGCAACTGTATAGTTTAACTTACATTGATTCAGATTCTTAATTCTTATTTTTAAGTATGTTTGAAAATGATTGAATGAATGATGCAGTTCTTACTGACTGGATGATTAATCTTTTACTTGTGATTTGTGTCTAGTTCTAGTTGGCTGAAAATTCAAAATGCACAAAAAACAGCATTTTATTTTTTTAAAGTAAAACTACCTTAAATGTGCTGGATACATAAAAAAAAGTTTATTTACAGTGGTATAAATTGGGAGTAAGTCAGTTGAGGCAGTAGAGTTACTTTGGTGGCAGTGAATGAAGAATAAAACCCAAAGCTATAATAATGGAAACATTAGTATTTTGTATTTTTGCCCCTGATTTAGATTTGAAATTTCAAATTATATCAGTCTTGTATCCAGAATGGAAAGAGAAAACATGCGCATGTCATTCTGTACCTGCATGTATACATGCATATGTTTATATTAGAGCTTGCGAGAAAGGCATGCAATATTTCTATTTAGATTTGTCAGACTCATTTGATTTACGAGATATGTGTTTCCTTGAGTAGCTTAATGCTCATTGGGAATATTTAATTATATGAGTTGTAACAGCTGCCATGGCTTATCCCAGGAACAGATTGCAGACAGGAAGCTGGTAAACATGTCTTTGCTTGGGGAACTCCTAATGTAGAACGGCGAATTGGAACAAATAATTCACTTCCTGGTTGCTGCCCCTGCCAGCACACCCCTTTTTAAAGGGAATCACATCAAATAACTGGAACTCTTAACCAGGCTTTCAGACCCTGCAATAGACATGAATCAAATGCTGTTTGTGCATTAAATGTCTTTCCGTGTGTTCTGTAACTTGAATGATACTTTATCTAGAGCTGCTGACTGAGTAACTCATCAAGAAAGCTCAATCTGTTATTGTAGCAGTACAAAGAAACGTCCTTCTCTCTCATGCATTACAGCCTCATTTATCAAAAGGTTTTGGGGCAATATAAAATCTTTGGGGAAGAGGGTTTTAAATAAATAGAAATAGTGGGAACCTGACTGAGTTTTAGTTAATGTGATTTAATTGTACTAATTTTTTAATGGTAGTTGTGATCTTGAGTTTCCATCTTTCTTGTTTCCTTCAGTTCAGCCAAGCTATTATTGTTAAATTTCTTAATGCTTGGGCTTGATGAGGTTGATCCTGCTGTTAAGTGGATTCTTTCTGTTGGCTCAGAATGCTTTAATCTTCTCACTCTTTTTCACTGTTTATCCTGCGTGTTGACTTGCACTTTGTACATGCTTGGAACTAGTGTCTTGATATTATTTTATTGCATGAAGTGACATAAAATGGGAAAGGTTGAACGAGGGTAGTGACCTTGTACTTTGAAGTGCTGCTGATGGTTTAAACAGCAGAAATGAACAGCATCTCTCTACTAAATATGAAAGAAAAAAGCACTGGAATATAATTTACTTTTTTCTTTTTTAATAATTGTTTCAGAACATCATTGGTACCAGTGGCCTGTGGCAGCTGTACCCAGGAGGAAGAGGCTTTTCTGAACAGTAAGCCCGGCTTTTAAAGACTCTGATTGTTATGTTTAATTTCTAATCAGAGAGTGTCAAGTATCAGAGGGGTAGCCGTGTTTGTCTGGATCTGTAAAAGTAGCAAAGAATCCTGTAGCACCTTATAGACTAACAAATGTTTTGGAGCATGAGCTTTCATGGGTAAATACCCACTTCGTCAGATGCATGTAGTGGAAATTTCCAGGGGCAGGTATATATATGCAAGCAAGCTAGAGCATAACGAGGTTAGTTCAATCAGGAGGATGAGGCCCTGTTCTAGCAGTTGAGGGTGAAACAAGGGAGGAGAAACTGGTTTTTGTAGTTGGCAAGCCATTCACAGTCTTTGTTTAATCCTGAGCTGACGTGTCAAATTTGCAGATGAACTGAAGCTCAGCAGTTTCTCTTTCAAGTCTGGTCCTGAAGTTTTTTGCTGGCAGGATGGCCACCTATAAGATCTGCTTATCAGTGTGGCCAGGGAGGTTGAAGTGTTATCCACAGGTTTTGTATATTGCCATCATATGCCAGCAATGCCCCTCTGCTATGTACATGCGCCAAACTGGACAGTCTCTATGGAAAGGATAAATGGACACAAATTCAGATATTAGGAATGGCAATATGCAAAAACCTGTAGGATGAACACTTCAACCTCCCTGGCCACAACTATACAGATCTTAAGGTGGCCATCCTGCCAGCAAAAAAACTCAGGACCAGACTTGAAGAGCAACTGCTGAGCTTCAGTTCATCTGCAAATTTGACACCGTCAGCTCAGGATTAAACAAAGATTGTGAATGGCTTGCCAACTACAAAACCAGTTTCTCCTCCCTTGGTTTTCACACCTCAACTGCTAGAACAGGGCCTCATCCTCCCTGATTGAACTAACCTCGTTATCTCTAGCTTGCTTGCATATATATACCTGCCCCTGGAAATTTCCACTACATGCATCTGACGAAGTGGGTATTCACCCACGAAAGCTCATGCTCAAAGACGTCTGTTAGTCAATCAGAGAGTGGGGTGTTTTTCAATAAATTAATGTCTTTTTGAAAGATGTTATAGTCAATGTTCTCCATCTGCTACACACCCACCTACTGTCTAAGTGAACAAAGCCAGCCTCACAGTTAAATGTGCTACTTGTGAGATCTGCAGCCAAGCAGTGGCTAAATACTGGTTGTAAGCCACTGTGCATGAGGTGGTAAAATGGGGAAGTGCATTGCCCAAGCAGAAACTCTTAAGGCAGTGGTTTTCAAACTTTTTTTTTTATCTTGTGACCCAGTTGAAGAAAATTGTTGCCTGTGACCCAACATAATTATATCTTTTGACTAGAATTTTCATAAAATCATAATATTGCAAAACATTCCAGCTTAATCCACTTTACATAACTAACACTAGCCTTAGTAAGCCTATAGTAAGGAGTGTGGGAGGTGGCTCAGGGTAGGGCAGAGGATGGGGTGCAGGGGTGAGGGCTCTAGGGTGGTGCTGGGGATGAGGGGATCGGGGTGCAGGATGGGGCTCTGGGCTGGGGCAGAGGGTTGGGATGCGGTGGGGGGGGGGTGAGGGCTCTGGGCTGGGGCCAGAGATGAGGAGTTTAGTGTGCAGGCAAATTGCCCTAGGGCTGGGGCCAGAGGACTCCCCCCAGCCCTCTCCCCACTGGCAGCAGCTAGCTCCGTGTGAGGGACCTCTCTCTCTCCCTGCCAACAGGCAGGATGGAGCTCTGGGGGAGGGGCCTCTGTCTCCCTCTGCACGGAGCTCCTGGGAGAGGGTCCCTCGGCACTCCTGGAGAAGGGTCCCTCTCTCCTGGCCAGCAGCAGTGAGCCCCCTCCCCAGTTCCTGCCCATCACCTACCTCTCTCCTCTCCAGGTCCCTGCTGCGCAGCCCTTTAGAGCGGCTTTGTTAGAATTTGAATCAGCAAGGCGCCCCAGTGCCTGACATTCCGCGACCCAGTATTGGGTCATGACTCGTACTTTGAAAAGCACTGCTCTAAGGAACAGTACCCAAAGCTGGCACATTGCCTCCAAGAGCAATGGTGGCGTATAGCTGTTGCTGTACCCCCTGAAAGCATGCAATGTGTGCCCCCTGACTTCTCCCACAAACTCCTCATGCTAGGCCATAAAGGGGTAGGGTGGGGTGGCACCCACCTCTAGGTGTTATAGCACTACTGAATTACTAGAGAACCTACATCTTCCTGTCTGGAGAGGATACAGACTGGGAGTGTGCTGTTCTCCTGCACAAGGGTAAAGGGAGGGGAGCCCCTACATACTTTCTTCAACCTTTTACACATCCACAATATGGCCCTGAGTAATGAAAGTGCCTGGGGCACTTTTGGGATAATGCCCTTGGAAATTAGACTGTCCCTGTTCTTTAGCTGTGCTCTAACAGAACATTTTCTTCAGCACTCTTTCCCCCAGGTAATCTTAGCCATTATATTTTTAAATATGTTTCTTAATTTTCATATAAAATATGACTTAGTAGTACAGCTCCAGTTCAGAATAGATTGTAGGTACAGTGTTTGGTTCCTGTTCGGCAATGTAATATACCAGCTGTAGCAACGACTGTAACACCTCAAAATAACCAAACCCATATGGAGCAAACAGAAGTAGGTTTATCCATGGGCCCTATTGTGAGAAGTTGAGCAGTAGCACTGGGAGATGGGTGGTTAGTGAACCTTGGATTTAAATATGCTTGGATTGTAATTAATTCTTGTGAGGAGACTAGCATTAAGAAATGGATGGTATGGCAGATGTTCAGCATCAGGAATTAAGGATATGCCCAGGATGTCTGTGTGACAGGGTTTAATCCTTCAATAGTAAAGTGCATGCATGCTGTTTAGTGATGAGAATATAGAAATAAAGTAATCTCACATTATGCTATACAGATGATTGCATTTGAAAAACAGTTTGTATTAGCAATTCCAGAACATGGAAGTTCTTTGAGATCTTGCATTTGGAGCACTCTGAGGTTCTGGCAGGAGCCCCTTTTAACATAGCTCTTGGGAACAATATATTTTCAGTCTAGTACGAGGATTTGAATGCTCTGGTATTTTCTCAGAGAAGGGACCAATTTGACTCTTCTGAGGGCCTGTAGATGAAGAATGCTATGCCAGGTCTCCTTCACAGACTTCCTTGAGACCTTTAAGAGGCTCTACTCCTTGATTAACAGCCGCCGGTCTAAAGCAGAAATGAGTCTGACCCAGGACACATGAGGTTGAATTTTAGGTCCAATATTGTATGCTGTGAATCTCAGACTTGGTAGGGAAGATAGGAAGGCTAACTGGGTTAAATGAATGCTTAATAAGAGCTTTCTTATCCCAGTCTTCAGATTGGGGATAGCATGATGGTAGAGAGGGGGCGAGGATTTATGTTTTGCAAAGTGCCATAGCAGCTAAATTAAGAGCAGCTGTCTTTAACATCGATCCGAGAAGATGAGATTGCAGTTTTTAGGTCGGGAAGAAATAGGGTTTTAAAACTAAAAACAGTTTTCTGTGTTCCTGACCAATATATGTTGTATGTTTAATGCCTTCCTCTTATCTTGGCAGCCTTTCCTTCAGTCACAATTTTGTTCCTGACCTCTGGTTCTTATTTAACGTATGCAGGTGAGGTAGAGCCTTAAAGAACAACATGGACCTTGATGTGTTAAACATGTTTGTAATAGCAGGAGGCACTCTGGCTATCCCCATTCTGGCATTTGTAGCATCCTTTCTCCTGTGGCCTTCTGCACTGATCAAAATCTATTATTGGTAAGTTAAAGTATAAGTATATTAGCCTGGAATGATTATTTTTGGTTCACACTATAACTTAGATTTAAAATGTGTGGTTGCCAGACAAACTGAGTGCTCAGTAAGTCTCACTTATCTTAAAGATGCGGTCCCCATTGATCTTATTGTTTTATTATTCATATTCTTAACTCGTATTCATACAGTAGTGCATGGGGCCTCAGGCTCGGGTGGAGGGCCCCATTGTGACGAGTGCTGTACATACGCATAGTAAGAAACGGCACTTGCCCCAAAGAGCTAACTAGACATTGCAGATAAAGGCTGGAAGAGAGGAAGTATTATTTAGCCTGATTTTGCAGATAGGGACCTGAGGTACAGAGAGATTGCCCAGGGTCACATATGAGCAGTGATGTTGGAACACTTTTTATAGAGAGGGAGTTGAGAGCCACTGAACAAAACTGCAAACCCTGTGCATGATGGAAACCACTTCAATCCTGGGGGTGCTGCTGCACGCCTAGCACTGCTAGTTCCAGCACCCCTGCATATGAGGCCACTGTCCAGGCCAGCTACTGAACCCTGGACTCCTGAGTCCCAGAGTTCAATGATGTGTTCTCTTCTAGCCCATAGAAATGACTAACAGTGGAGTCCAGCTTTAATACATTTTAGAAAACAGGATTGTTTAGTGACAAGGAGTGTTATGAAAACTTCCCAAAATATCAGTCAGCTATACTTGATACCAAGGTACACTGGCACCTGGGGGAAGTATTCTTAGGGCCCGTAATATAAAATTAGATTAAGACTTTAACATGTGGATGGAGTTTTGTTATAATAGATTTGTATTGCTCTTAAAAAACATAACTTTAAAACACAGACTGAAGGAATACTACCATTCCTTATCACATTCTCCCATCGGAGGCTTTTTGGGTTATGTCTTTGCTGCAGGTTGCTAGGCAGAGCTTGATTATCCAGGTTGCTTTCATTTGAGAGGGAGGGCTGCCCATGGGAACTAGTGTCGTTTGCACTTTTCACAGTACAGGAGAACAGACTGAGGACAAATGGCCTGTTGGACACCTTCATCAATCAGGAAGGCTATTTGGATCTTGTGGGCAGAAGTGAGTGTCACAATGGGACCAGAATGTGGGTTCAAGCAGAGCAAAGCAACAAGACAAGGTGTGGGAGAGAATTAAAAGCAAGAGAGCAATTGACAGAGGCTTCATGATTCCTCTGTGAACTGGGACAGGGCAATTGTCCAGCAAGACAGAATGGAAACCTGGTAATTTCATGCTCGGGACAGAAATGTTATGCTCAGGAAAAGTAGAAAACCTCTGTGCAGCAGTAATCTGCATTGGTAATGCAGTTGTCAGAGTCTGTGCAACTCCTCTTGACATCTCATGACAAGTTGCATTTCTGTGAGTTATTCCTTTGCAAAGGAGATGATGATAATGGGCTCTCGCTGAGAAAAGCATTAATGGATCTAAGTTCCTTTCCCATGACAGCTGTATTGTGACTATACTTACAATAGCCTGGCCAGTCTTATTTCAAAATGGCTAGGCTGTGCCGAACAAACACAAGGTACCTTCATGTGGTAACTAACATGTGGTCTGTCACTGTCTTAAATATGAATGTTAATCTAAGTGTTCTGATTTGTATCAGGTTACACAAAGCTTCTCTGAAGCCACATCTTTCCTCACAATTAATATAATCTGAAATGTGAAAACTGTTAGTTACAGAAAGAAGGTTCCCAGCTCTCTCTCTCTCTTTGCATTGGAGTGTTGAAGAGAAGTTGTATAATTTTCCTCATTAGCCTGTGGTACCCCATCCTTTCCAATAACAGAAGAGAACCATACTAGCTCTTTACTCTATGTGGAAACAAGATGAAGAAATGATGATTTTTTCAGTCCCTCTGTTTACTTCAGATGAGGGTTTAAACAGAAGATATTCCTTTAAAAATGCCTCATGTGGCATTCCAGCTGTGTTCCAGGATTGCTGTACCTGATGTACAGTTAACATTATGAGTTGTTTTAATTTGATCACTCATCAATTCCACTCTACTGCTGGGGTATTTTAAAGTCAAACTGATCTTCTGTAGAAATTTCTGATTGTAGTGCAATTTGTAATCCCATTTCCACTCAGACAAGGCAGCAGTATCAATCTCATTTCTTTTTTTTTAAAATGGATAGACAGGTCTAACACAGATTTATTCTAAGTAATCTCATAATCTATGTATTCAGGCGACTGAAGGTTATAACTGGTAGGATGTAATCAAACCCAGGAATATCGCTAACTGAATACGTGTAGGGAAGAATTGCTTTCCTTCAAGCATCACATCAGGAACTGTGAAGCAGAATGATGCTTCTGCAAATGATGGCTAAAAAATATCACTAGTTCTCTGCTATGGAGATGTCAGTCCAGTACTGGGACTTCTGAGTCCTCTGGCTTGTATAAATCCGATTGGCAAAAGAGGATTAGCCAAGTTTCACTTCCTTGTAGATGCTTTTCCTGTTTTTTAAAATCTCTATTCTGTGTGTCCTTGGAATGAGGCCCCTGGGGGAGGGGGGTTCCGTGTGTGTTGCCCTTGCAGTGCTCCAGGTACCTCTCACAAGCTCCCATCGGCCACAGTTCCCTGTTCCCAGCCAATAGAAGCTGCGGGGGGCAGAGCCTCTGCCCCCCCTGCACGGGAGGCAATCCCACAGGCTGGATCCAGAGCCCTGAGGGGCTGGATCCAGCCCACAGGCTGTAGTTTGCCCACCCCTGTCGTAGACTGTAAACTCTTTGGGGGCAGGCACCATCTTTCTGTTCTGCACAACAGACTAGGTGTAGCAGAGTGCTGACTCACTGACACAGCACCTCCTGCTGGTTGTTTAGGAATTAGCTCATCCAACACACAGAGCACCTCCAAGTGGCCAGTGTTTCACCTGCCTCAGGCCCCCATGTCCTTCCCAGACCCCCCTTACCCTGGGGTTCTGCTCACCACAGTACTCCCACATGCTGTGTCTCCCCTCCCAGGGGAACACTCAACCCTCTACACCCACCTTGCCTCAGTGGCTACTGCCAGTCATCATATAGCCTCCTCCCACTGAAGCAAACTGCAGTCTGTCAAGGCCACTCATTATTGGCAAGGGGGTTGGACCAACTGCCTCTGCCTATTTCTGGGCTGCACCTCCCAGCCCCAGTACCTGCATAGGCCTTTATCAAGGCCTCAGCCCAGGGGAGTTTGCCAGGCTGGAGCTCCCCAGCTCCTCTTGCCCTTCTCCAGCACTGCTCTGCTTCAGATACCCCATTCCCAGGCAGCTACATCCTTCTCCCTTCAAAAACTAGAGAGAAAGACTGACCAAGTGCTTTCCATAGGCCTTCTTATACTCCCAGCCTGGCCCTGATTGGCTGCCTCAAGCCCACTCCTGATTGGCTCCCTGGGGCAGCCCTTTCCCAGGGCTGTTTTTAACCCCTTCCACACTGGAGCGGGGTAACCTCCCCTCTACACTAGGGCTCCTAGGTGCTACAATAATACAATTAATCAACAAGAAGTAGCGGCACAAGCCTATTAACAGACAGTGTGAAGCCTGGTGCTGCAGAAATTGGCATTTTGGTGAGTGAAAGAAACGAAAATGCTTTTTCATTCATATGATTAGATTGTGGAACTCATTGCCACGGGATATCATTGAGGTCAGGAATTTAGCAAGATTCAAAGAGGGATTGAACGGTGATATGGATAACAAAATATCCACAGTTGTTATAGTGCTAAAAGAAGAGTTTTGGAAAGGATACAAAACCAGTCATCAGGGTTTAAGACAATCTCTCAACTAGTTGGGATTAGGATGAGGCCTTCATGGGAAGACAGATTACCCCAAATCTGCCTTTCTGGGTTTTCTTGCACTTTCCTCTGAAGCATTTAGTACTGGCTGTAGTCACAGACAGGCTACTGGACTGGAGGGACCTCAGGGCTGATCCAGAATGGAAGTTCCTATGTTCTTGTAAATATTTAGTCAGTGGAGATATAGGCAAGAGTTTCAGAGTAGAGAAGATGATAAGAAAAGGGCTGATGCCAGAGAGCTCTGAGGAGCCAGGCTGGGTAGGCAGGTAAGAATGTGCAATATATTTATAAAAGTGGTTAGGGACTGAGGGAGAAGTTCATGGAGTTTATGTTGAGGAATGGCATGGCTGCATCAGCAGAGTTGAGGAGAGGATGAGAGGATTTTTCTAAACAGATAAATGCCTGTTTCTTTTCTACGCTTAGTTTTGAGTCTACATCTGTTGTAGCTGGATCTGCAATGCCTGGATATTACTAGGAATTGCGTAGGAGTCTTGTGTACATTTTGTTACAGAATATCCAGCAGTTCTGCAGAACTCTCCCCCTGCTTCCTGTGAATCTTGTTTCTTCAGAATTTGTATTGTTTAATTTGTTGTTTATTCTGTTACATTAGAAATTGTTGTTGATTTTTTTTGGGTTTTTTTTGGTTTTGTTCTTGAATTATATTTTCTTTGTGCACCTGTAGGAGGGAATGAGAGGAAAAGTATTGTGGCTACTCAGTCCTCTTTCAATCCATGGACCATTTCCACTTCTCAGGGTAAACTGAGCTCTTGAGAGCAGGCTGAAATCACAGACTCGATAGGGGTAGCCAGTGACAGCATGTCGCAATTCAAAACCTGTTCTCTTTGTCCCCCTCATTCCCTCTCTCCCCTCCCATTATTGTTCATATGGGTTGCACTAAGGCTGCAATGAGCTACACTCTTAATAGTAGAGGCCATGGCCTTAGTTTGTAGTTGGGGTGCTACAGAATGTCTTTTTCCTGCTCCCCTGCTTTTGGCGTGTGTCTCCATGCAGGGTTTGAGGTCTGAGGCTGCTCCACTGGCATCTGGCCGTGGATCGCGCCTTCTTTGCTTCTTGTGCTAATCTGTTTAGCTGCCATTCCTGCCGCTGCTAATAGTGTTAACACCTTGTGAGGGATCAGTTCAGCTTTGGACAGATTATTTTGTCTTTTGCTGAATTGATCCATCAGGATCAGTTGCTAAAAATGTTAATATCTTGCCCAGCGATGATTTACACGGGGCCCCTGAGGCGAACCTTAAGACACTTATTCATTCAGGGTGAAATTCACCTCTGTACGTAGGACTTGCACAAGGTCTAGGCTCCACATAAGTCCCACTTAAGCCCTCAAAATGGGGCTTACAGTAAATAAGGATTGAGGTGCTGCATAAGCTTTTTGCTGGCTCTCTGCACCCTCACAATGACAACACTATCCAGCCTTAGTGACATCATAGTCACTTTTTATATAAACTGATACTACACAAGCTGGTATTTATCCATATTCTGGTCACCAGATACTTTGCAATTATTTGTTTAATCTGCAGACAGGGGCCAGAGTCTAATCTCAGCCCAAGTAACTGTTGACTTCACTGAAGTCAGTCTTGTTTTTACTTCAGTGTCATGGAGCTTATTATCTGCCTTGTGTTGCAAATTCTTGCTTTGTTGGCCTGAATGAACCTCCATTTGTTTTAAAATTTACTTGTGGCGCTCAGGATTGGTCCCAGATAGAGCAACAGCAAAAAGGAAAATCCAGTAAAAATAGAGTCCCAAAGTGAGCATGAAATGAATAGAAAGCCCTTGTGCTGAGCCTTGAAGAGGAGGAATTCATGAGACATACATGCAGGCCCACTCCCCAGCTCATTTCAGATGGACAGCTGAGACAAGCGACAGCCTGGCTGACCTCTCTTGCCTTGTGAGCAGCAAAATGGCTGTTTGCGTACCTCAGGCCTAAATGACGAAAGGCCATAGAGACCATCAGCAAAACCTTGGTTTGAAACCTGTCCATCATTCCAACGGGGCTTTATTTCGGCTGCAAGCAATGCAGGATGCTATATAACTGTCCACAATATTGTCCTGGTCACTTTTTGCTGTAAATGGTTTTTCAAATATTATAAAGCAGCTGTCAGTGATTCCCCTCTGACACAGAGTGCTCCCTTTCAGATGGGTACCCTAACACCAGGTTTACTGTCCTACTTCCCCCCTTGAGTTTCTAATGACTTCACAACAAGCTCTCTTGTCTCAGTAATATGCCTCCTTAGGGCCAGTTTATTACAAAACTCTAGTGCAAATAATCTGTAACAAAAGTCCCGAAACATAGTCCATTTCTTACGCCCTGCTGCGATGCAGTCCTTAAAATCCCATGTGATCTGGTCGGTAGACATAGCACATACCACACTCAGGAGCCTTTCACTGCTCCTGGGCGCCTCTTCAGTTCTCTCCTGTCCTGCCAGGACAGCCGCCCCAGCCCTTCCAGCTGCAACCCCCCAGCCTTTCTTCTGGGAGCTCATCCTCATCAGGGAGCATCCAGCACTATCCAGTTCTGTTAAGCTCACATCTTAAATAGGCCAGAAAGTAGGCCCTGCACCTGTTCCCCTGTCCTCTGTCACCCTCCGGTTCCAGTGCACCAGTGTGGAGACCTCAGCAGGTATGCCCCTCCGCTGCTCGCCTGCCTTTAGCCCGCTTTGGCCCTCAGCTCTGGCTCTCCAGCTTGCAACTCCCTCTGCTGCTTTCTTGCCTTCCATTTGCTCCAGCTTGGGGAGTTCATCCAGAAAATCCCTCTTCTGCCTTCCCTGAGGAACCTTCTACAGTTTCCTTCAGGGACCTCCTCCCTCTCTGAGTCTGCCCTGCCCTCATAGCTGGCCAAACCAGGAGCACCTGTTCTAGCACAGGGGTGCTGGACCAGCTTCAATTAAAGGGTCAGCCACCCTGTGGCAGCAGCCAAACTATTAAACTTTGATAAAGGTTTGCTAGCTGTTCTGCTCTGTTCAAGTTCTCAGCATCCATCTGTGGAGTATCTGAGTGCCTGCTGCCCCTAAGATTGGGTCCGCCCCAGTGCACAGGTACCCCACAAGCCCAGCACACCATTGGAGCCCCACTTTCCATGTAACTGGTGTATCAGTCCCTTGTGAGGGCTGAGCTCTCTGTGACATTTTTCACTGAACTCAAATAAGCCAGCGTAACAACTCCTGACATTACATGTCCATCATACTTTGCCTTTACATGTGTCATTTTACCCAAGGGTCTCCTAATGCTTTTCAAATATGAACTGAGCCAAACAATTCCCCTTGTTTGCGTCCATATTAAAGATGAGTAAACTGAGCCAAAAGAGGCTAATCTTCAGCACATCCTCTGAGGCGTCCTCAACATACACTGACTTCACTGGGGATTGTTGGTGTTGAGTATTTGCAAGAGATGCTCAGTACTGCTTAGAATTGGACCCTGAGGCCCAGATCCACAAAGATATTTGGGTTCCGACCTTCCATTGAAATTGGTAGGCATAAGGTGCCTAAATACTATTGAGGATCTGGGCGTTAATTCTGCATTCTCATAGCAAGTCAGGGCCTGGAATTGAACCAAGGAATCCTGTGTGCCTGTCTTGTGCTCAGACTTTTAGATCATGCTCCAATGTCATGTTTCACTTATTTCTTTGTCTTTAGGTACTGGCGTCGAGCACTGGGCATGCAGGTTAGATATGCTAACTATGATGATTACCGGTTCTGTTTTTCTTATCGAGGGAGGCCTGGATTCAAACCCTCCATACTGATGTTACATGGATTTTCAGCCCACAAAGATATGTGGTTGTCTGTGGTCAAGGTATGTTTCCATTTTTCTAACAACAAATGGATACTGCCTTAGCGAGAGAACACTTTTACTTGCAGTGCTGTTGGTGTTGTGAAAGAGGGGTCTCCTGCTAGCACATTAGGAAGATTAGCTATACTGATCACAGCTATGACAATTATTTTGGAAAACTAGAAATATCCTCAGCTACTGTACATATTGATCATCTGATGCATTCCACCCCTTTTGTCATTCAAAGTCTAGAGGATTTATGCTTCCAGACTTAATAATGTCATGGGCTTGCTCTATACTACAGAGTTAGGTCGACGTAAGCTGCCTAATGTCAGCGTACGTGCTACAGCCTTGTTGCCCCCAATGTAAGTGCGCTACTACATCAACATCATAACTCTACCTCCACGAAAGGCTTATGTTGGTGTAGATAGGGTGATGCAGTGTCTGTGTAGACGCTGCGTTAGTTACGTTGGCTGTTGGATGTCATTCTTGTCAATTTCACGGTTCCTGCATGGAGCTTGGGGCTGCTTCTCTTCGGTTGGTGGACATGCTCCATCTACACAAAGAGGGTAGTGTGGTCATCGGCCACCTTAGTAATTACTGCAGTGGCTGTAAGTTGACCTAACACAGGTTGACTTAAGTTTGTAGCGAAGACGTGCCCATAGAGTTTAAGGTCAGAAGGGACCATCAGGTCATCCAGTCTGACCCTGTGTATATCACAGGCCCTTAAATCGTACTTAATACGATGGAGCCTTTTCTTAACAGCTGGAGTCTTGTGTATAATAATTCTGGTGAATAGGTCGTTTCTGGTATTTAATCTATGAGGCTAGATTTGCACTCTAGTCTGTGTTAGCACCTAAGCAGAGTCCCTGTGGAAGGCGTTTAAGACCCAAAATCTGCTTGAGGAGAGGAGGTTGTGGTCTCAGAAAACAGGCTTCATCTCCTTAACACTGGAGGTGTTTTTAGGGGCCTTGCACCACCCCAAAAGTGGGTGTTACTGGCCAGAGTGAACGTGTACATGGGATGATTATGGGAGGTACTTATTTCACACTTCCCCACAGTAATGCCTACCTGCAGAGCTCCTATGGAGCCAGCAGCAGGAAGTAAAGTTGCTCTCTCCCAGCAACATCTCTGAGGGAAAGCAGCAAAGGAAAAGCTACCTGTGCTCTGCTGGAAACCATCTCTGTGCGGTGGCAAGGCTGTGCTGTGAGAGAAGCTTTGTGTGCTGGAAATCTAGCCCAAGGTATTTAATCAC
Organism: Chelonoidis abingdonii; assembly: GCF_003597395.2. Taxonomy (NCBI): domain Eukaryota; kingdom Metazoa; phylum Chordata; order Testudines; family Testudinidae; genus Chelonoidis; species Chelonoidis abingdonii. The sequence goes on from NC_133785.1 coordinate 16,741,333, forward strand.
TTCTCATGCTGGATGTACACATACCAACATTTATAACACAGTCCCTGTTTCCCCCTTTTTCCCTCCCCTTCTCTTTTTCTTGGATTCTATTTTTTTAAACAATAAAACTTCCTTCAGCTTATAAATGACAATACCAACTCGCAGTGAACTAATGTAATATGGTACAGCCCTTGGCCACACTGTGCTAATCAGGACAACATTTCCCAGCGAGATTTTAATAGGAAATCAATTTTCCCCCCCCTGTAATTACCAGTTTCCTTCATAGCATCCTTCTCTAGGCTAACTGCCCAGCGCTTTGTTTCCGCAGTTCCTTCCGAAGAACCTGCACTTGGTTTGTGTTGACATGCCTGGTCATGAGGGAACTACCCGATCATCATTAGATGACTACTCCATCAATGGGCAAGTTAAAAGAATACACCAGGTGATGGCCTCAGCTGTGTTCTATGTCTGTTCTTCTCCATGTCCCCCTTCCTGGGCAATCAGGGTATATGGGTTTGATTTGTCTTTGAAGTGATTGGAAACCAGGATTTCTTCTCTTTAGAAGATTGAAGGTGAAACATGGAGGGCTATATTGTCGTCTTGGCTCAGCCCTGTGTAGATGGCAGCATGCAAGTGTGCTGCCTCAGGAAAACCCCGGAGGAGTCATTCCCCTGCTCTCCTTTTCTTGCAGGGGAAATCATCTACTCCTGGCTTGTAGCAAGTGCAGTTTACTTCTCCTTTTCCCTCCCCTCCTGCAGCTCAGCTGTTCATTTCTTTGGATCACTAAATGGGCCAGTATTGCTTTTGCTCCTTGGCTCTCTTTAATATGCTAAGTTGCAGCCCTGCAGAAGGAACTTTGCAGAGGAAACGTGTCCCTCTGTTCCTTCAAGGACTAACCTCCTACCATGTGACTGATTAGCCAGGACAGTCTTACTGCTTTGGGCACATTCGAATACGTTAGAAAATTCACTGTGCAAATTACAGCTAGGACCCTGTGTCCCAGAATCAGATGAGTTCTTAAAACCCTGCAGCTCACAGGAGCTTCGTATGATGGGAGAGCTTTTTTGTACTTTGCTGCTCAGATTATAAAATGTGTAAATTTTCTTTTCAGCATAATGGCTGAGCCATGCAGGGTCATAATTAAGGGATATGGCAGGGCTGAAGAAAAACGCCTGTAGTGAGGTGGGGGGAGATGGGACGTGGAGGCACAGCAGTAGCATTTTCCCCAGTCATATACTCTGATTGATTTCAGTTCCTCTTCACCCACACATCTTTTCAAGAGCCAGCAGTGAAAATGGGCAGGGATCCAGGATCACCACGTACAAGCCCGCCTCCCTCCCCCTCAAGTGACTCATGCACCACTCTATCAGATTAAAAGCGACAAAGAGTCCTGTGGCACCTTATAGACTGGTATTGAATCCCAATCTCTGTAAAAGCTGCCAAGTGCCTCTGTCCATTTCCTTTGGCATCATCAGCAGATGCCTTCCTTGTGACAGTGTTGCTTTTTACTTCACATTTGATGTAAGTATATAATATATTCTGGGCCAGATTCTTATGTATGCGAACACCTCTGCACTGCCACAGTGATGTACAGGGTCAGGCCTCAGTAGGGGGCGTTAAATCTCTCCTAAGCTGAGCTCTGCAGCAGAGCTCTGAAAACAGAGAGATGGTTGGTAAGATGCTGCAGAAATAAACAGCAGGTGAGGGGCCACATTTTTGTATTTTCTAAGTCTGCGTTTTTCCCCCTTGTCCCTTATTGGCATTATCAAGATGGATGGGCTGGAATGTAGGAGAGAAGAGGAACAAGACCAAGCAGGAAGGTGGGAGGAGGTGAAACAGGGACTGTTATTTTCTATAACGTGGATCAGGCTGCAGTTTATTTTTGTTTATTTTCCTTTCCTTTAAAGAGGAATGTAGATGAGGCTGGATGGTTCAGAGGCTTGGTAATGGCCTGTAGAGCCTTTAAGCCTTAGCCGTTCCAATCTCACCTGGGTCAGTAGTGACTGAAAGTTATCATCAGCGCTTGTTTGCTAACCTTGTAGTTTGTAAGCGCCTCTGGGCCAGGGACCTGTGTTTTTGTTTGTCTGTCAAGCACCAGCCAGACCTGTGAAACAATAAAAATAACAACAGGAAAGGAGAGTAGTGTTCTCAGTGCCGTTTCCATGGGCAGGTATCCTGTCACAGACGCTGCTTCCATGCTTGTTGCTATTTTGACAATCCCAGCAATGGCCAAAAACTAACAGGTCACGGACCCTGAACTACTCTGGTAGCTCTCAAGCTTGTTCTCTTGCTCAAGGGCAAGGCACTTTGCTGGGACAAGGTGGGGAAACTTACCCTGCTCTATGAATGGTGATGTCCACCCTCAGCACTGTTAAGCCAACACCTTCCATGGGAAATACATTTCCTTTTATTTAAAGAGGATGCTCGGGCAATCTTAAGATTCTGTGAATCCACCACACTGCTCTAGCTTTGCTTTTAGGATTTACTGCAATGCTGCCAGCACCTCATGATTACTATATGCTGTAGCTTTGGAGTTTGTTTTCTAATGACTCGGATTGTAACTGTGCAATTGCTCCCTGTGGCCTCATTGCCCTTTCTATTTCAGTTTGTTGAATGTATCAAGCTGAACAGAAGACCTTTTCACCTGATCGGCACCTCAATGGGTGGAAATGTTGCAGGAGTTTATGCTGCTCAGTACCCAGCAGAGATTTGCAGCCTGTCTCTTGTATGCCCTGCAGGTGAGTGGCACAATAAAAACAGTATGGAAGGAGGTAGCTAGGTATATACCCTGTACCAAAGGAACCTAGAGAACCTCGGGTAGTACTGAATCCAGTGTAAACTTTGTGAATTAGATAGTGGGAAGAAATACTTGGCACCAACTGAGACTTTGGAATCCAGTTTAGATGTATTTATACTCCATAAGACAAATTAGACTCTAACAGAACAGTGCATGTACTCCTGGAACACAGCACGTGAAGTGTGAGATAACAAATGCTGTGAAAGCTGAAGTCCAGTCTCTGTTCTAAGCTCCCTTTTTCACAGCTTTCTCCAGCAAACTCTTGTTTAGGCTGAAATGTTCCATGCTTAGTTGCAGCCCAAAGGTGACTCTCTTTTTTAATGATGTGTGCAGAAAACAATGTGTTTGCATAGCTCAATGTTGGCTGAAGCTGGGGGGACAGACAATCTATGCGTTTGAAAAAGATTGGTTCTGAATTTATTTGAGTTGCAAACGTTTAAAATGGAATGTTCACACATGCACATAGTGGAGGAAGAATCTGGGCAGAAAGAGAGCTGCCTTAATTGGTCCCCCCCCTCCAATGCCCACTGCAGAGGAGGACGACACACATCATCAGCACCTTTGCTTTCTGCTCTCTTGGAGCCTATGCTACACCAAGGTGGAGGTTTTCAGAAATTGCTATGCAGAGAGTAGCTTTGCTATCTATTGCAGGGGAGGGAGGGCAGAGATGGAAATGAAGGTAGGAGGAGGGACCAGGACGTGAAGAAGTATTTGCAGGCCCAACGAAAGAGTTGTTGTTTCCTCATTGGCTTTTACAGATCAAAGGGTTGTGGCTCTCCCAGAGTGTTGGCATTTGGTATCACAGGAGCTACTTCTGTTATAGACAAATTGAGAGGTAGCTAGAATCCTAAATGTGGACCTTTACATCTTCATAGGGAGGCACAGAGGTTTAGTTCCGGGATTGCCATTGGAATTGGAATGAGTTAAGAACATAAGAATGGCCATAGTAGTTCAGACCAGTGGTCCATCTAAACCAGCATCTTGTCTTCTGACTATGGCCAGTACCAGATGCTTGAGAGGGAGTGGACAGAACTGGGCAACTATCGAGTGATCCATTCCCTGTTGTCCAGTCCCAGCACCTGGCAGAAGCTTAGCTGTGGGGCTAAATCCCCACGCAGCTCTGAATGTTTTGGTAATGTGTATGTAAATGTTCAGTGTTGTATGTAACTGAGAGATTGCTAAATGTGTCGTCTCCAGTTTTCAGCATGGTCGAAAGAAAATCCTTAGACTTTTCTTAAAATCAGTTTTCTGTAATATCCATTTGAGTAGAAACTTTTAAATTGAAACACCTTCTACCAGTGATGCTTCTTGCCAACAGTCTAATCTTAGCTGTTGGGTAGCTAGGCAGAGTCTGCGTCAACCTTTGTGCTCTGTGTGATGTTTCTAAGGGAGAGAGCACAAAGCCATATGGCTTGGACAGAAGTGGCTGAGATGAATGAAAATGGGGATGGGGAAGTGGGTCAAGAGAGGTGATCTGAACTGACTTCACAAGAAGTGTCTGTTTTAAACCTGCAGGGGGATTTAACTGTTTAGTCTTATCTCTACAGGTCTGATCCTCGCATACAGTAAGGCCTCTCTACAGCACTCTGGCAACGTAAGATGTCTTGAAGTGGGTATCGATTACATTGGCCCTGCTTTTAGACATCTTTACACTGCCAGAGAGCTGTAAAGAGGCCTTACTGTAAGTGAGAATTTGGTCCTTCCTGTTCTGAAAGCGTAAAAGGAAGATCGCTTAGTTGATTCTTCCCAAATCTGCCTATGCTCTCTCCAATTGTTTGGAGACTGTTAAAAGAAGGGAAGTTACTCAGTAAATGTGAATTTTGAAGTACCTGTTTATGCAGAATTTCACATTTCATCAACTTACTCTCCTGTCTTAATACCTGGCCAGACTATTCAGTATAAGCTAGGGAATTAAATGCTACAAATGTGTCTGAGTGTCGGCACAGCTTTATCTGCATGCAGGAAAGGTTTTGGTGTTTGCCCCTGTTGTCAAAACAGCTGCTGCTGCTTCTTATCCAATAAACTAGTGATTCCAAGGCAAGAAATAAAGGGCAAAGTGGAATGTTACCTAGTTATCACCTGTGCAGCTCTGGAGAAAGAAAGTGATGTGAATAACTGTCTCTGTGTGTGTGTCAGGCATCTATGAATTAGAACCAGTGGTTCTCAACCTTGCGGTACACGTATCCCTGGGGGTCCGCAGAGGTCTTCCGGGGGTACATCAGCTCATCTAGATATTTGCCTAGTTTTACAACAGACTACATGAAAAGCACCAGCAAAGTCAGTACAAACTGAAATTTCATACAGACAATGACTTTGTTCATACTGCTCTATATACTATACACTAAAATGTAAGTACAATGTTAACATTCCAATAGATTTATTTTATAATTATAGGGTAAAAATGAGAAAATAAGCAATTTTTCAGTAATAGTGTGCTGTGACACTTTTGTGTTTTTATGTCTGGTTTTGTAAGCAAGTAGTTTTTAAATGAGGTGAAACTTGAGGATACACAAGACAAATCAGACTCCTGAAGAATCACCTCCTAGTGAAGAGGTTTGAAGTAGAACTGGCTGGGGAAAATTTTTGCAAAAATGTTGTGTAAAGCCTATAGAGTCACTTAATAATAAATATTTCATAACACTGGTTCTGTATTTTCCCTGCAATGCTCATTGTTAATTTCCCAGCACCTAGAGATAGCTTAGCAAAAGATGCACACAGTAATAAAGTGTTGGTGCTTCAGGAGTTCCCTGTCTGAGAATTCATTTTGGTGGGCAAGTTGCTGTTGCCACCTGCGAATTGTATGTCCCACATCATGAGGAGACCTACAATGTCCTGCTGCAGCTTAACTATACAAATAATTAGAAAAAGATAATAGAAAATGGAGATTTGTTTGTTGTTTCTATCTTCATCAGGATTTTTGTTTTGTTTTGTTTCTGTCTTCCTGTATGTGATGAGTTATTCAACCCACTAGCTGTTGGTGGTATTACCATTCCAGCAGGCAAAAATCCATTCATAATATATGTAAAGTATTTGTCAGATTGCATCCTGACTTTCTCCCCACCCACTGTATGCTCCTAGCTCCCCTTCTGCATCTCCTTCCACACCCGCAATTGAGTACCCACCTTCCCTGCTGCTGCTTCTGGCTTCCTCCTGTGTAATGCACTGTTAGTGTATCAAGGAAATGCACTTCCTATTTTATTAAAGTGAGAAATTCTCTGCATAATGTTTGGGAGGCAACCAGCTAGGAGAGCAGTAGGGTCAAAGTTATGGTGAGTAGGGAGGACTGGGAAATCATTTGGTAAATAATATATATGTATAATGTGTAATCCCGCCCCTTGGTTGAATGACTAAGCAGGCAGAAAGGCCATAGAAATCGGCAATTTAGTTCCCCTGGCTGAACTTCAGTCATTTTCAGGAATAGATTATATTGTACATGTTATATAATATATATAGTCATAAAATTTTAATTCCAGGGATGGAACTGGGAATGGGATTCACTGTTTTGTTTTGAAGGGAGGTAAATTGTGGCCTATGCAAAGTGGCAGTGTTCCTTTTGATAGGCTTTTAAAAAATTTTAGGAAAAAGGATTCTGGAAATTAGAAAACAGGAGAAATCAAGATCTACCAAAGAATGAGAGAAAGAGAGATGATGAAAAGAGTTATTTTGTGAGAAGACTGACAAACTAGCTGAAATTCTGGTTTAACTGAGAAATTACAAAGGTTCTCTCATCCACTTCACACAATTCGGTAAAATTGGCAGGTTCCATTTATGAGAGACTCCCACAGGACAGAGATGCCATGGTGTTGCAGAGCAGAACCGTATCTTGATTAACACTTCATTGGTCTCAGTTCATTTTAAATAGTATGTGACAAAACCAGAGGTTTTATTTTTCTTCAGAAGAACAGGGGACTGGGAGGAACACAAAGCAGGTGTGTATTTGCGCTGTGTTTAGTGCTATTAGTTTGATTACCATAGCTATTAGCGGAGGCTGTCATAACTGCGTGAAAGTTTACAACAATCAAATGTACAGTACGCCCAGAAATAACTACCTTTTGTGGCAAGTTGCCATCTCTAGGAACGGCTGTCTTGTTGTCACTTTTGGATTTTAGCATGTGGTTATTTTTGTTCATCGTATATAGGTCTGCCATATCCAACTGATAACACATTTCTTAAGCGTCTGCGGGAGCTGAAAGAGTCTGAACGTATTGACAGGATTCCTTTAATTCCATCAACGCCAGAGGAAATGGCAGACATGCTGAAGCTTTGTTCTTATGTGCGCTTTAAAGTACCTCAGCAGGTAAGAAATCCTAGTCAGTCATCATCTTTAATCGTGACAGAAGGTAGTAGACTTGGCCAGGATGGGCCATAAGCAGAATGACTCTCACAGAGAGAGTGAGAGGGCAAGCTTGCCTCTCACTGAAATTCAAGCATTTTGAACAGAACAGTTGTGTCAAAGACAATGAAACTGAAATGATACAATCTAGGATGTATCTTAGAACGGTGTAATTCTCCAGGTAATGTTGCTATATATTTATAGAACGGGAAAGAAAGAACTGTTAGCAATTTGCACAGAATGCTGGCCCCTTAAGATACAGTTTAAAATTGTCCATCAGGGCAAGAAATTTTTATTTATATTTGTTCAGGTCCAATCCTGCAGTCTTCGCTAGATCAAACAGGCTTTGATTCATCATTGATGTGATCCTAGCGGAAGTATATCTGAAAGTATAGAAAGTATACACCGAAATATAATCGTGGCATTTGTGTCTTCATGCGCCGTGAAAGGAGCCAAAAGAGCTAATGAGAAGGTGTGGGACTTCTGCCAAAATCCCTCTCTCCTCCGCTTCTTGTGCTCCAAATCAACTTGGAAGGTGTCGCACTTATGACTAGTCTTTCATTTTGAGTCTCTCTGAAATTGAATCTTTACAATAACTAATTTTGTTTGATTAAATCAGAAAAGATTATAAAGGACATACAGGTTGTTGGATGTAGAAGGTCTGGCGTTTGCATAGTTCTACTGATAGCTTTTCTATCTTTTTGACTTCATAGAAACTTCAGAAGGTTTCTGTTCAGAAATGTAACTTCTTTACAGCAACCCTTGCAGACAGTGTCAGGTCAGTGCTCCTGGAGGTCTCTTGCTCCTCTGGTGCCGCCCTCCTCTGGAGATTTGAGAGGTTTGAGGGATGAGAATGTTAATGGGAAAATATTTTCCACAACCTCTAATTTTCCATAGACTTTAAGGACAGAAAGGGCCATTATGATCATCCTAGTCTGACCTCTTGTATAAAGCAGGCCATAGAACCTCCCTCAATAATTTCTGCATCTAACTAGTATCTTTAGTGGTTTAGGCCACTTTCCTTTTGTATTTTTCCAGCCATACTTGCCTGATGCTTCCCTGTTGGAAGGATCTAGATTCTTTGGCAGCTTTGTGGGAAGTCTGGATGCTTTTAGTGTATATAGATAACAGGAAAAGCTAGATAGACGAAAAATTATTGTCCAGTACATAAGAGACTTGTTTGTTTGTTCTTTTTTTAGCAAATTCAATGGAAATGTTAATTGTTCCATTGTGAGGAGAAAGGAACTTAGCAATATGTTTTCCTTAGGAAGTCTTTGATTAATAGATTATAGGAGAAGAGGAAATATAAAGTAATGCCAAGTATTAGTAACGCCAAGGTAAGGTAATGAAAAGTATTAATTTTATGTGAATAATAAAAAAATGTATGATAACTCTTGAGACAACCTGGCAAGACGCATAGTCTGGCTTAATAGCAAATTCCTACTGAACAATATGAAGGGCATTTTTCTGGTTCCTTTTTATCCTACAGGCTTGTAGCCCCTTTATGAGATGTCAGATCTTGTGTGCTTACTTTCTTGCTCTGCAGCGATGTAACAAAGCCTTGTTTCCCAGGCATTATGGCAACAACCTGTCGTCAGAAGGTGTCTCCAAGTAAGCTTGTGCTTTAATTACGTAGTGTAACGCACAAAAGGACAGACCAGAAGAGGTCCTAGAGTCAGATTCTGGGCACAGTCTTGTCCAGTGTCCTCAGGAAACTTCTCCACATGCTGCCACCTAAGTGGCAGTGCATGGGCCATGTGTGGTGTGTCTGTTCTCTTACCCTGATGCACATTTATTTATTTATAGATCCTGCAGGGCCTTGTTGATGTTCGCATCCCGCATAACGAATTTTACCGGAAATGTAAGTGCGCTGATTCTGCTCTGCTAGAACCAAACACAAAGTCTCTTGATCTGTAGCTGAAGTACCCAGTTTGTGTACAAATCTATCCCCCTCTTGCAGAAGGGGACCTAGTTGCCTCCATAACAGGGTTTTCCTACGGTGGGTGCTTCACCAGTGTGGAGATTCCCTGCTGGCGGAGGACTGGGTGGGGACAGTGTCATGGGGCATGCATCAGTCCCGCTCTCTCAGCCCGCCGTGTGAGGAGCTAAGGGTGGAGTGACACAGCCAGAGTCTATGTATCTCTTCTGCACCCGTCTTTCCCCTGCCCAGCAGTATTGTGAGCTGACAGAGTCCCCACCCAGCTCCAAAAAAACTACATATTCTTCACAGAGAGCCTCCCCTCAGAAAAGAAAAAGAAAACAAACCCTCGGGTTTATTAATCAAATGTTTACTCCAGAAAAACCCTGCCTGCACCCCCAGCCAAATCCTTCTCCATAGGCTTGGCTGCCCATCAGGGCCTTACTGTTCCAGGCCCTAGCTCCCTCTTCTGAATGTAAGGGAGGTGGGATAGAGCAGCTGCACCTGCCCTGGTGGGTCCACTTCAGGGGCTGAAATAAGCAGGAAGTAATGGGGAGGGGAGTGCTGCTTCCCTTCTCATTAAAAGAATAAGGGTGTGCCACCCTCCCCCAGCTCCCTGACTTGGGATAGCAGCCCTCCTCCTAGGCTGGAGCAGTTAATTTCCCCCCTCCTGTTTGTATCTGCTTTAATCATTGGCCAGCTTTAATTAATGCCTGCTAACAGAGTGGGGCTGTTGGAGACTCTTGTCATGCTAGAGGTCACAGACATGCTGTCCTGCCACTGATGGATCCTGGAGTGATCTGTGGTTTGTGGGCAGGCCCTATATCCTGTTCTGCCTCCCCCATGGGCCAGCTGGGGTACAGTCCCCTTGAGAACACAGTGGTATTTTCCTCCCACTGTCGTCCCGTCTTGCAGGTTTTCCTTATTCAGTCAAACCCTCGCTGGTGGCCACAGGAGCCTGCTGAGGGAATAAAGGAAATCACTAACTCAGGATTCGGGCCACGCTGATTAGCAGTAAATGGAACAAATCCCACTTGTGTTTGACTAATTCTTCTTTGCTGAAAAGTATTTTTAGAAATTACAGATGAAAAGTCCAGACACGCTCTTCATGAAAACATGAGCAAGATCAAAGCCCCAACGCAGATCATCTGGGGAAAACAGGATCAGGTATTGCTGCCGCTGTGCTGTTTTATTTTTTTTGTAAAGGATTGGTGCTCCGTTTCCATCTGTATGAATGTTACATAAGCAGCTAGCACTAGTGACTTGCATGGTACTTTACAGACCAATAGTAAGAACACAAGGTCCCTGTCTGCCCCAGGGATCTCCCTGTCAGATGGGAGCCTATGAAGGATGATAGGAGGAAACAGACAACAGAAAGGAAAGGGGACAGGGAGAGCAGATCTGGGAGGGGAGTTGGCTACCAGGAGCTCAGATTCTGTCTGCTTAATTGTTGTGAGGGAGGGAGCAGCTAGTGGAAAGCTCACTGAAAGAAGTGGGCTTGGAAGAAGAAATTTGAAGCGAAAACAGAGTTGTCTTGGCAACGAGGAAGAGAGAGGCTGTTCCTTGGGTAGGTGGCAGAGGAAAAGAAAGGCACAAAGATGCAAGACTGGGAAGAAGATCAAGGGAATGTTAAGGAGTGAGGAGAGGAGCATGTGCGTGTACACGTTTGCAAAGGAGAAAATTGTGTGTACATGCGTGCAAAGGAATACAGGAAAACAGGCTGAGACATAAGCAGGGGTGGAGCTGTGTAGAAGGGAGGCTATAATGTCAGTTCTCCCCTGCGCCAGAGCTCCTTTATGCGGCGGAGGTGGCCTAATAGTGGTGGAAGTGCTGCAGGGATAGGGAGTTCCCCTGCCAGAGTAGCCCCACGCCAGTCCCCGTCGTAGAGGGCTTTCATAGATGGGAGGAGGTGGGGAGGGAGAGAGGCCAGTGTACTATGCTCTCTGGATCTCTTCTGTTTCCCGTGGCTCATAAGAAGCCATGAGCAGAGCTTGAACTAGAACAACTGTGAGATTCCTTTAACTTATACTAGGAGCCAGGCAGGCTCCCAAACAGCCCTGGAATCCAAGGACTGAAAGGTAAGTTAGAGCCACTTCTGCCCTGCTCTGCCCCTCCCAACCACACCTATTAGGGAACTCAAAATTGGGGCCTATATTGTGGGATAGAAGGGGAAATGTAACACCGTCAGAATCAGTGGGTGGTCTGAAACCAGCTGGAAATAGGATGGATTTTAAAATCAAAAGGAGTGATGAGCTTGGAACTCCTTTTTTCATTTTTATTATGTTTTATTTTTTTTAAAGAGTGTAGTGCTTGTGTAAGGTACCCTAGTGATAACTCCTTCCCCATGGGAGTCCCTGCTTCCCCTCCCACACCGTCCATAGGCTACCTCTCTTTGCCAGTGGGGCCATGTCCACTTTGAATAGAATTTGCCAGATGAGGGCTGGTTTCCCCTTCATCTGCTTGCCTGCTGTGGAGTGTGGGCTGTATGAATCCTACTAGTCATCTTCCCTAGTTACCGTAACAGAGGGGGGAGTGGACACTTCTGACAGGAGAGGTGCTACCAGCATTGTTGGGAGAAGGTGCTTCTGGAGCCCCTGCTGATAACAGGTAAGAGGGAAGCAGAGCTCAAACTGTGGCTGAGGATGCTGTGGAGTAGCCTGAGTTGCCACAAGACTTCTAAACCCGGCAGGGGAGCCAGAGACAACCCTAGTCTGTTTAAATCCTCTCCTGTGCTCATAGATCATGTTAAGTGATAGGGAAATTCAGATGAAATAGAAATAAAAGTAGAGACTTGCATTTGGACCGGAGAGACGTCTATGGTGAACATTGTCAGTGGAACTGGGTAAGTGGTGGGAACATTCAGGCTCTGTTCACGTTGGGAGAAAAACTCTGCTAGCCACAGTGCTCATTACACTTGGTTGTTGCTATTGGGGTTCTAGAATGGTTTACCGCATCAATACGAACAAGGGTTTTGGGTTTTTTTGTCTGCAGACCATGTTAGCACTTTGTTTATAAAACTGTGCTGCAGGGAATAGAGGTGTATTATCTACCCACTTACATGCATGCGTGTGCACAGACATGCACAGAGAGTGCCTAAATTGTAACCAGTAGGATTCTGTTGCATGTGGTCAGTGCCTGAATTATTCCCACTATTAGGCTTGGCTTTAGGGTGACCAGACAGCAAATGTGAAAAATCGGGACGGGGGTGAAGGGTAATAGGAACCTATATAAGAAAAAGACCCAAAAATTGGGACTGTCCCTATAAAATCGGGACATCTGGTCACCTTACCTGGCTTGTACACAGTGTAGGAGGGCCAGAGGAGACACCTGGATATGAGCTATTCCTGAAGAATCTGATGTGGGAAACAAATGCATTCCATAGTAATTTAGTATCCCACTTTGATGTAAAAATACACGAGATGGTTTAAACAGGGTCATGGAACAGCCAATAAAAACTTTGATTCAACTCTGAGACTTTTTTCTGTGGTTCTTACTACTTTTTCTGTCATTCAGGTTCTGGATGTTTCTGGAGCAGATATCCTAGCAAAATCTATTTCTGACTGTCAGGTACATATTTTGGAAAACTGTGGACACTCTGTGGTAGTAGAGCGGCCCAGGAAAACGGCCAAGCTCATACTGGAATTTTTCGCATTGGTGCACAACACAGAGAACAATAAGAAACTAGCTTGAACTTCATGTAGAGTCAAGCACTTGAACATGTTTTGAGTTGTGAATTACTGATGATGTGATAAGTTCTCAGGGATCTTGTACAAAACATGGCGAATGTGCCAGAGTCCCTGAGGAAACCAGAATCATTGATATGTAAAGCTGTAGCGCTAACAACACACAGTGACCTAAGGGATCCATTGAGCAATCTCCATTTTTTTAAATATAAAACTAGAAAATTCTAGCCATGGAATGTACTGAAAACTTGGAGTTTATGCAGCCCATGATATGTGATCGTATTTAATGTAAAACTTATTGGAACATAGGTATTAGATGTTAGAATATGGAAGGAATAAGTGAAGAGGGAGAACTTCATAGACTGAGATTTAAGGTATTTCTGCTACTTAGAATCTATTGCATTGCATGATAAATTGTTATAAAAGAATTCTGATGTTCCAGGCATTTGCTGAAGTGCTGTTGCTATAACTCATTAACTTATGATTTATGCAGAAAATGAAGGCAACACATAAAACTTAGTGCGCAAAAGGAAAAACGAGTGTATGTCCAGAATGTTTACACGTACTATGGATGGATTTTTACTCCCTGAACAGCTCCTGTGTATATATACTGCCTTAACAGTTTAGAATATTGAGGTGTTTGTACAATCTGGCTTTGCTTAAAGGGGGATACTTTCTTTTGATGTTCCGCCCATGTATATAATCACTCAAATATGGAGAGCAGTTTCAAGATGGTTATTAAAACAAGTGGAGAAAAACTCCTGGAGCCATTTATTCTTTTAGGTTTGGGGCCTGATTAAGCAATAATACTGTATATAGATGAGTGAACGAATAAATTCAGGTTAACACAAGGGTGGGAGTTCTTAGATCTTTAAATTATATTGTGTTGCTGAATATTTTGATGTAAATAATGAGTTTCTTAATGAATTCTGTGAATTCTGTGATTGGTAATGGAATTGAAAACAAGTGTAACAGATTTAAGCTTAATGAGATAATTGTAATATTGGTTAGATGCTATACAGGCTTGTGTATTTCTTACACCTTTTACAATACGAATTGCTAGCAGATGCATTATAAGCGCCAATGGAATGCATTTTAAAATATAGTGGTGCAGAAAAGTACAAAATACAGTAGTGTTTCCTTTTGATGATTTGTATGTGTAATTAAATTTATAGTCGTAACTTTTATCTAAATGAAATTATATCAAAACAAAAGAGCCAGACTAGTTACGTTTTGTTATCTGTGATGCACCTTTTATGATATGTAGAGATTGATTCTGGACTGCCTCACCCCCAGAACTATGCAGCTCATGTCCCTGTGTACTTCAAAATCAGCTGCTGTGCATGCATTCAAGCTATGCAGCAGTTCATGCTGCGGCACTGATAAGAATCTGCACCTTGGTCTCAAGCATTGCTTGTATTTAGTAGAAAGCTAAAGAGTGCACTGTCTCCTTGAAAGCGTGTGGGACGACATCATTATACAGCTGCCACCACTCATTCCTTTTGGACTCCTTACTTGGACATCAACGTTTGACATTTTTTCTAGACTGTAAAGATTCTTGCAGACTGTATATTTCTATTTAAGCCTGCATTTCTAAGAGCTGCCTTTGAGCTCCTTTTCCAATGTACTATGATCTGTATATATATTTGAAACCCATTGCTAGTCTGTCTTTTGTTTTAAAGAGAAAAATCTTCACTCCTATTTTAGCAAAATTAGAAACGTGCCGTTACATTAATTGCTTGATCATTGTTTCCACTCCAGGAATAAATACAAAGTGGCTGACAATTTTATTTGTGCAAAGCTGGAAAAAAAGTTGTTAGATGTTTAAATGGTTTTTAGAATATGCAAAGGACTTAAATTATTATTAAAATCTAGTAATTTACAGAGTGCTCCATGCATGAATTTTTCATTGGTGGGGGGAGGGGAAGGGAGTAGATAGTGGTGGCCATCGAGTGGGTGGGTATTTTGGTTGATTTTGAAATTTCTGTGAACTCTAGGTTATTAAAGCTCCATTGCAATGAATGATTACTTCAGAGTACCAAGAGACATAAAGGTAGCAGTGAGGGCCAAATTCTGCTTTCTTTAAAGTCAGTAGAATTTTGCCATTGCATTCAATGGGAACAGGATTTGGGCCTGAAAAGTTTCAGGTAAAATTGGATTTCAAATGGCAGATCAGGTACATAGGTTCTAACTGACACACATTCAGATTTGAACAGAAATCTGCCACTTTTCACAGATGAATGCTCTAACCACTAGGCAATGGAGTATTTTGCTGTGGGGCTCTCTCATCTTCTTTGGTTGAAGTTCTTCCATTTACTAATTAGTTATTCAGTTAAATTGGGCCAGAGAAAGAGAATGACTCTATAAGCCTATGAATAGGATGTTCCCCTGAGAGGTAGCAGATCTCTGTTCAAATCCCTTTTCCTCGCCTGGTAGAAGGGGGATTTGTACCAGTGGTCTTCCACATCACAGGTGAATGTGCTAACTACTCAGCTAAAGGTTATAAGGAAGGTTGGTGTCACTTTGTGGAATCAAGCAGTCTCAGAGCACTCCTACCAGCTTAGATCCCACATATGATTTAGGCAGGAACACCTATCTTGCCCCAATTCAGGGATTGCTAGCAGAGATAGGTGCAGGAGAGGGGTGGGGTTTAGGATACACTCCTCTCGCCCATTTGCTTGTTTAGGCAGCTCCCATCCTAGCATGCTGGGTTTTGTGGATCATAGTTCAAGGCACCTCTCCCTCCCCTGTCATTGTCTAGGGAGCACAGGCACCTAACTTGGGCTTTGTGGATCTCAGTGGTGGTCCTGTGGGTTTTTTTCTAGGTGCCTAAAAGTTAGGCATTGCAATGCTCAGCGTCACAATGCCTAAATCCCTTTTGTGGATTAGGCCTTAAAGCTCTCTCATTACTGATCCCCCCTTAGTGGATTTTGATGACTGTTAGATACATTGATTTAAGGGTGTTGGTATGACACAGCTCAGGTGTAAGACCCACCCATCAAATTTCTAGAGTAGGATAAATACCTGATTCACTGTAGCCTGAGATTCAAATACATGATAAACTGGAAGCATTTGCAGCAATCTGGCATGAATGGTCTGGTTCTCCATCCTTTTCTTTCTTCAGGCTGCTTTATTGGAATGAGATCCTCCCCTTGATCCTGTCTTCTTTTCCAGCACTCCATTCCCTTACTCCTTAATTCTTTAGGAAGGCCACAGACCCCTTGTAAGGGCTGTAATTTGAGAACCACTGTCCCAGCAGGTCGTCTATGTAACAGCAGACCATTTTCTTCCCAAAATTAAATAGTAACCGTGGCATTCCAAAGAAGTTCAGTCAGAGGCAGCTAAATATCGGTAAACCTCACTATGGCAACGAGAAGATCAAAGAAGCTGATCTTCAGACCCAGCCCAGAAGAATCTGCAGAAAGCATTTCATTTTCACACAGAAGAAAACCTAGGATTGTCAAATGATGAAAGCTGGAAGGTGACCCAGGCATCACCATTGTTCAAGGGCAGTGGGCTGAAGTACTACGAGATCTGCATCTTAGGCAGCATCCCTCATCTAGGTGTCCTCTTGCCATAATGATCTGTAACAATGTGTAGACCTTAACTGAAGTTAAATAGTATTTGTTAGTCCTACTCTTTAACAGGCACCTTGACGGGTGTGTTGGTTGAATGCAGTTCTTATTTTACAAAATATTTACTCGTGGTTGGGCTTTCATTACTGAAAAATCTAAAATTGACTTAATCTTGGGCTGCAGCATTAAGAGATTGAAGTAGCTATGGATGCAACTCCAGAAGGCTTACACTTACTCAGAATGTTTAATGGGAAGCTGGCTAGACTCCTGGCTGTTTCATGGGGGACTGGCATAATGCAGGGAGTTCAGATTACAAATTTGAGACTGTTGCTGCTTTTAAGTTATAAAAATCCATCGGTCGGTCTAGTCTTGTGCAGTTTATTTAAAGGTGATGTCACTCCTGATCTATGATTAATTTTGAGTGCAGCTCTAAGGCACTTATTCCCTGCTGTTTTGTGATGGATTTAATCATTTCTCTTTCATACATTCCTTCGTTCTCAGGCTGTGACCACTTCAGCAAGGATGCACTCATTTATGAACCCACTTCTTTGGCCTCAAAATACTTAACTCACTCAGCTACCCACTGGGGCTCCATGGACCATAGCTTGAGAAGCAGAGCGCGTAGCATGCAGTGTCCCTTTGAATCTCAGCTTCTGGGGTTGGATTTATGTGTTTTTAAAGCTGCATACAGAATAAAGCATTTGTAGAATGGATTTTGTATACATGTATGTCCTCCTGTGCTACTCTGGATAGACTAAGTAGCTGAGTATTATTGCAGAGTATACTCAGGATGAAATTAAATAAACCTGCATCAAAGTGGCTAGGCAGGCTTTGTGGAGGTGAAATGCACCCCCAACCACCCGTCAGATCAGGGATACCGCATGGCCTCCAACCTCTAGCATTTGCTACTCCAGTCTATTTTCTAGAACAGCAGCTGCAGTTTCTGTGCAAGTTGTGTGATGTGAAATGGTCACTGGATCTGTGTAACCCCAGCTCCCCTGGCCTCTCCCTCACCATAACATGACAGAGATTGAGTGGTATGCTGGAATGGGACAGGTACCCTCTATAGGACAGATCCACTGATATCCCTCCTTCTGCACAGTCCCTCCTGGGGCTTATTTGATGCAAAGGGTCTGGGGTGAAGTTTCTGTGCATTTGCTTTTCTGATCCAATTATCAAACCAAGTATTATCCATTCTTCCCTTTTCAGAAATGGTCATGTGCATAACAAGCTTTGTCTTGGCCATAGGCAGCTATAAGTGGTGCAGCAACATCTAAGGAAAATTGTGTAATGGGAGGGGGATTATGTACAGGTGCCATACATATTCAACTTCATGTGTCCTCGTGTGATAAGGCCTTTCTCAGGGGTCACACTCAGGCAGTTTCAGCACTCTTGCCCCTTTCAAAGTCTTTGTGGGCAGTGGAGGCTTGTCAGCTGTTTTCCTTTCAGCTGTTCTGCAAGAAGACTTGGTATCTTCCAATGCACAGCAACTTCCCTTTTGAAGCCTGCTTTCTCCAGCAGCAGGTGTCTCTGGTTGGGACTGAGACCCCAGGGGGAGCTCCTTGCCTGCTCCTGATTGGGATGGGAGCATGTCTCACCACACAGTGCTTTTGTGGATTACTGCTCCCCCCACCAATTGGCCTCAGCATGATGGTCTTTGTGTTTGATATTCTGTCCTTGTCAGCTCCATCCCTGAAAAACAGTTAATAGATACAACATCTTAAAAATCCCCTCAGAGCTGAGAGCTCAGGCTTTGAACTTTGTGCATTGAAAATCTTTCTACAGTTTGACTGGCCTTGTTCTGCCCTGAGTGACTGTTTGTTAGCTCCGATGCTGCCTCTCCCTTACAGTCTCTTCCCCAGTGGCATCACTCTGCACCTGTCCCTCTTATCTTCTCCTCTTACCTGGCACCTTCAACCCCCTTCCCTTTTCTTTCCATTTAGATGATCCCCCTTAACTAAACCCATTGTCCCCTAGAAAATTATAGAACTAACATGACATTTGCTGCCATTACATTATTCACTCTGCTTGCGTGTTCTACCTCTTCCCCTGGCAGTGTCTGGTCTGTGTAAATGGTAAGGTCTTTTGGGCAGGGACCATCTACAACTCTGTGTGTGTACACTGCCTAGCACAATAGGGCCCTTCTGTTAGTCTTCGGAGTCCACTGTAATAAATATGATTAATAATGATAAACCACCATGGCATAAAAATCCCATAAGGAGAGGCCATAGTAGAAGCTAAATTTTCTCCTACTGTGCCATGAAATCATGAATGGAGAGACTTTGTAATTTGTAGAATTGTCCCTAGATCTTGGTCTTAGATTTGTTTTGGGTCTAAACTTCTTACAAGCTGCAGATTGTTACTGTTGTGCTTTGCAACCCATTTGAATGAGGAAACCCCAGTGGCATTAAATGAAAGTGCTTGTTACACTTGTATAAGGGGCAAACTCTGCTCTGGTGAGGTAGGTCCTGCCTGACCAAAGTGGAACATGTGCTCTTCTGCTCTGGGGGCTTGGCTACACTTGCAAGTTGCAGCGCTGGTGAGGGGGTTACAGCGCTGCAACTTACTCGGTGTCCACACTTACAAAGCTCAACCAGCGCTGCAACTCCCTGGCTGCAGCGCTGGCTGTACTCCTGGTCTGCTACGGGTGTAGCGAATCCAGCGCTGGTGATGCAGCGCTCCTCATCAGGTGTGGACACCAACAGCGCTGTTATTGCGCCTCCAGGGTATAAGAGTATCCCAGAATTCCTGTCTACAACAACCGAAGTCGCCCGGAGCTCACAACACAGCTGCTCGTTGCTCCAGCGAGCGAGTGGGAGCCAGAGGCATGTGGAAGTTCTACACTGTTTGCTTAGGAAGACAACAAGCAACGGCGCGAGCGGGAGGAGTCCCTCAGAGAAGCGCTTATCTGGTCTGAAGCCTTTACATTTAGAGTGATTTGGAGAGAGGGTGGGGGAAAATGCCCAGGAATTGCAACAGGCAGGGGGAAGCTCAAACAGTTGTTAGTTGTCTTTGGTCCAAAAAAAAAAATTCGCTTCTGCCTGTCCCCGACGCTCCTTTCACCTCCACCCACCCCCGCTTTTTGAATCTTGGAAGGCAGGGAGCTGTCAAGTGTCTGCCTCCAAAAATCTGCTCTCTCTGTCTCACACCCACGCTCCTTCACACTCCACCCCACCTCCTCTTTGAAAAGCACGTGCAGCACTGAAGCTGGCCGAAGCTGCCCACAATGCACCACTCCCAACAGGCGCAAATGCTGCAAATTGGCCACACTACAGCGCTTTCCTACACAGCTGTATGACCACAGCTGAACTCCCAGCACTGCACATTTCCAAGTGTAGCCATACCCTGGGAGTGGGTGGACAGGATTAGGATATGGCTACACTTGCAGCTGTACAGCGCAGGAGTTAAAGCTGTCTTCGTACAGCTGTGTAGGGAAAGCGCTGCAGTGTGCCACCCTGACAGCTATCACACACTGTCGTGGCCACATTTGGGCCATGGCTACACTGGCACTTTACAGTGCTGCAATGGGGTGTGAAAAAACACCCCCCTGAGCGCTGCAAGTGCAGCGCTGTAAAGTGTCGGTGTAATCCAGGGCGGCAGCGCTGGAACGCGGTCCCAGTGTGCACGCTACACCCGTAAGGGAGTGGTTACAAGCAGCGCTGGGAGAGCTCTCTCCCAGCGCTGCAGCTTTGACTACACTCACACTCAAAGCGCTGCCGCGGCAGCGCTTTGAAATGTCTAAGTAGCCATGCCTTGTAGTGGTGTTGGGGTGGTGCATTATGGGCAGCTATCCCAGCATTTAAGTGCTGCACGTGCTTTCAAAAGAGGTAGGTGGGTGGGAGTGTGACAGGGAGCGTGGGGGAGAGAAAGAGAGTGGATTTTTGGAGCTAACACTGTCAGCTCCCTGCCTTGCAAGTTCCGACCCCTTCCCCCACTCCTCTCTCATTCACTAAATGCAAATAGCCTTCTTTGTTTTTTTCCTCATAGACCAGATAAGCAGCTGCTCCGAAAGGGACACCCTCACCCGCCGTGCTGCTTCTCTCAAGCAAACACTAGCTGTGGACATTCCAAAGGGATCCTCCTGCCTGCCTCTGCTCATTCAAAGCAAACAGGAGCTTGTTTGTTTTTTTAGATAAGCAGCTTTGAGAGCCCCGAGTTCACAACAAAACAAAGAGAGTTCTTTACTTAAAAGCATTATGGGAAGCTTCTGGAGGTCAGTTACAACGTAGTAAGATGAATCACTGTTTACACTGGCACCCCAGTGCTGCAGAAGCACTATAGTCTTTATTCCTCTCATCGAGGTGGAGTACATGCAACGCTGTAGCCAGGGAGATACAGCGCTGTATGTGCCTTGCCAGGGTGGACGGGGAGTGAGTTACAGCACTGTAAAGCCACCACCAGCGCTGTAATTCTCAAGTGTAGCCAAGGCCTTGGAGAAGACCAGAATGTCAGCACTCCTGGTGTGTCCTGGAGCACCACTCCAGGTGAAGGGGAGCAATTGCTGCATAGGGGAGGCTTTAGCTGAGAATAGGCCATTTGGTCTCATGAGAGGTGTGTGAAACCAGATAGCTGATGCCTTGAGGGCACAGTTCCATGGCCTGGAGCAAGAGAGATTCCTTCTTCCAGTCCTTGCCCCTATGGAGAACTACATCCTAGAGCCTCAGCACTGATTTGTCACTTAAGTGCTGTATGCTACCTTGAGTGGTTAATGAGGCATGCTTGTTTCTTTATAGAGCAGCATTTGTACTTTTATTCAGCATGCATTTAGTGGGAAAGAGCTCCACCTGGAGGACGTAGCAGATAGTAGCAAATCTATGATCTCACAGAGGAGAGGGAAGAGGTTAACTACACCCAGTCCTTGTCCATCAGGGAAGTAAAAGGGTAAGCTGGTGGGGATAAATATCTTAGTAAAGCCTCATACACCCCCACACCAGAAAAAGAAGGGAGACTACAAACAAAAAAAGTGAGAGAGACTAAAACTGGGAAATATTGGAGCCTGTTGGGGGAGTGCAACGAAATAAGGAGCAAATGACAAAAATAAGAGAGTGATGGTGAGAAGACACATGAAAACTAAGGAGGTGAGAGGCCAGAGAGCATTTAGTGAAATGATATAACAAGCACTAGAGCTGGCTGGGAAATGCCTCATATTTAGGCTGGCTCCGGTTAGTGCTCACAGGGCACTTCTCAGCTTCAAAGTGATTTACTACAACCATCGTCAATGCCACACCATAGGCCAGTGGGTCTTATCCCCACCAGGGGACAGTGCTGTTAGAGAAGTAAGCGATTTGCTGAGGGAGTCAGTGTCAAACCCAGGTTTAAACCAAGGCTGCCCCTTGCATGTAATTAGCTTTGTGCACATGAGTAATAAACTTGACACAAGTTCTCCTAACACTTTCACCAAGAATATAATTTTGCTCTGGCCTTTATAGGCTCAGCACCCACCACTAGGATCAAACTCGGAAAACAGCTCAGGGCCCATTTATTCATCTAGCTATGGGCCTGATTTGCCAAAATGCTTGGCACGTACCATGCACCCCGGCATGCTGAGCTCTTTAGAAAATCTGGCCTATGGTGTCTGGCCCTCAGCAGCAACCTCTTGTGGCCTTGCCTCTCTTTGGTTCTGTCGGTTAGCCCACTCTACCTTTCCATGCTTCCACCATACTGCCCCTCCCCTGGGCCCCAAGAAACCTCCAAACCCCTCCGAAGCCTGCAGGTCTGGGACACAAGCCATCAAATGTGTGACAAGTGACCAAAATGGGGAACAGCCACATTTTGCTGCATGCTGCTCCACAGGTGGCAGGTTATAATATTGTTTAGGTGTAAAATCTGTTCTTAAGGCTATTTTCCTACTCTGTGAATCAAATAAACCCTTCTTGTAGCCTGTCACAGAGCGTTCCCATGTGGGGAGAGACTGCTGCAGGTCCAAAGCAACCAGCACACAGGTGTTCCATAGCTTGATCATTTGAGGTCCAAATAGGGGAAGAGAAGGGGGCTCTGGTAGGTGGCTTGGGAAGTGGGTGCCTGCCTAGGCTTCTGATGGACCACTGGCAGGAATGGGAAGATGATGCCTGCTCAGGCTGCCTACCAATTCAACAAATTCAGCCTCCCCTCCCCCCAATGCTCTTTGAGCATTTCCTGTCTTAGAGCTTCTGCTACTGCCCTCTTGGGATCCAGGGAGTTCTAGGTGCTGCAGCTCTGAGCCCTCTGCCCCTGTCCCACCGCAGCCTTCCCCTGCTGAAATCAACTTTTGGCTCTTGAGCTCCCCCCTTTCTTCCACAGGCCTCTCTCTGCTCCATGAGAGCTGTCCTGCAGAGCACTGCCTGAGCATGCAGCAGAGCAACACAGGGAAGCTGCAGGGTGGATCCAAGAGGCCAAACAATGGATCGTACTTCATAATGTGGTATAGGTGAGAGCTCTGCCTGCAAACAATATGCCCCCTTGAGTTGTGGTCACCAACAGGGCTTGAGGAGATTCCAGCACCATGCACTGTCGTGATGAAGGGAAGAAGAGTACAACCAGGGAGAAGAAAGGTACAGAAATAGAATGAATATAGGTTGGTGATGGCTGTTTCCTGTTACTTTCAGCCATGGGACATCACAAGGCTGTAGTGTTGCTGTGCTGCCCAGGAGTGGTGATGTGTGTGTGCTCATAAATCAGAAGCACTTGCCAGATCCCTTACAAAATTCAAAATGGCTTCTCTAAGCAGGATTTGTTGTGCCTGGGCCTGCACAGGGAACCTCCCCTTATAACAAGTGCTTCCTCGAGGTAACGCTGTGCCCTGTCTCTGTTTCTGTCCTGCAGTACGCGGGAGGCTGGAGGAAACTAGCTGGGCAGTGTGCATGCTGTAGCAGGTTCTGCCCTCTCCCCCATCATATTAGACCTGAGGTGAACTGGGGTTAATTTCTTCAGTGGCTTCCATGTTCTCTTTTGGCCACCTTTTCCTCTGTGGTGGAGCACATTGTCACATGGCCTCACTGTGTGCAAAGCTATCTGACTCTGCAAGGAATCCCATGGAAACAATGGGACTTCTCAAAGAGGAAGGTACTGAGAGTGAGTGAGCATAGTGGAGTCTAGCTCCCAGCCTGCAGACCATTGTCCATATGGTATTGTGCCTCTCTGCTGCCTTAGGTGTCACTCAAGAGTAGTTTTTCTTGGAAGTGTGAGGAAAATCAAATACCTCCTTTTTGGTTTATTATAAAAAACAAAACAAAGAGTACATCAGCAATGAATAGTAACCACATAGCTGGCTATAGTTGCTCTTCGTTGGTCCTCCAAGGAGTAAATGTTCCCCAAAAGTGTTGTAGCTAACAAGGGAGTGGAAGGTCCATGAAACACCCAATAAACCAGGGGTAGGCAACCTATGGCACATGCGCCAAAGTCGGCACGCGAGCTGATTTTCAGTGGCACTCTCACTGCCCAAGTCCTAGGGCTCTGCATTTTAATTTAATTTAATGAAGCTTCTTAAACATTTTAAAAACCTTATTTACTTACGTACATAGTTTAGTTATATATTATAGATTATAGAAAGAGACCTTCTAAAACATTAAAAGTATTAGTGGCACGTGAAACCTTAAACCAGAGTGAACAACTGAAGACTCAAGTATCAAGGGGGAGCGTGTTAGTCTGGATCTGTGAAAGCAGCAGAGAATCTGGCACCTTATAGACTAACAGAGGTTTTGAAGCGTGAGCTTTCATGGGTGAATACCCACTTCGTCAGACGCAGGTCTGCACAAGGTGCCACAGGGTTCTCTGCTGCCATAAGGTGCCACAGGATTCTCTGCTGCTTTCAACTGAAGACTCGGCACGCACTTCTGAAAGGTTGCTGACCCTGCAAAAAATGGGGAGAATAAGAACTTAAACAAACAAAACCCCAACTCTTTAATCAACATGATAATGTAACAAAACGAGTTTCTTACCAGGCATGCTACGTTACTTGTTACTGTAATACAGAGTCATCCATATAGGGTCTTAAACAGATCAGTGCTTTTTTGATTGATGTTGATGGTTAGAAGGATATAACATGGTGACCAGGGTTCTCAGGTGCCCATTCTTTAATAGCCTTGGCAGACTGCATCTCCTAAAGCTCAGGCAAAGCAGCAATACCATCCTTGCATCCTGCCAAGGGAGGTGTTCATGAATTATTTCTTGCCAGAATTAATATATCTAACTAATACTTTACATTAAATGTGCTAAATGTGGAGCTGTTGTCCCACGAAGCCACAGGCCTCTAGTGCTGACTTCCAGTCCCTGCCTCAAGAGCTTGCCTGTTAAATCCCCAAACCTTTTATTTTGTTACCAGATGAGATCATGTAAAAGGATAGGGCTGGCCCACTGCACCTCAGACAAATAGCTGGCTCCCTCCCATCCAATGCACTTGCAAAATACCTCTTACTCACACCAGGCTCAATACAAAACCCAACATAAAAACATGCTGCAGGTATCTCAGTGTTCTCATTTTTACAGGGATGGTGGAGATCCTCTCTCTGTATATTTGTGGCTAGCAATATGTGTGTTCACTTGCAGATAGAGCTGCTCCTCAGATGGAATGTGTGTGGGGGTGGGAGGGCTGCATGTGCAGAAACTACTCTGTGGCTAGTGTGTTTTTTCGAGAAAACTTTGCTGTAAAGCCAGTTTGCTTGGAATGGGGAAGGAAGAGCCTATGGGAAAAGGAAGGATGGGCCAGTGTTAGGCACTAGCCTAGGACCTAGGAGACCTGGGTTCAATTTGCTGTTCTGCCACAACTCTGGGCAAGTCTGTGGGTCTCCGTTTCCTGCCCATACAATGGGATAATAGCTCTTCACTTACCCCACGGGGATGATGTGAGGGAAATAGGCTAAAGGGTGCCAGGTGCTCATTACTGCTGTGTTGAGCCATATAAATTCTTAGATGGTAAAACATTCCCCCTTCCCGTCTCTGGAGTGCTGGTTGGGCTCCCTTCACTCCAGTTTACTGTAGGACATAGTTAAGTCCAAAGGTCTGAGACCATGCTAGGAGCAAGGTTTCCTGAGTTCTAATCCTGTTTCTGGCATGGCCTCCCTTGTGGCCTTGGGCTAGGGTGACCAGGTGTTTGTTTTTGACTGGAACACTAGGTCGAAAAGGGACCCTGGTGTTCCCGTCATCACTGCTGACCAGGCCATTAAAGTCCAGTCGGCAGGACTGCGATGCTAAGGCAGGCTAGTCTCTACCTGTCCTGGCTGCGTGCTCTCGAAGTGGCTAGCAGGTCCGGCTCCTAGGCAGGGCGGGGCGGAGGCCACAGAACTCCATGTGCTGCCCCCACCCACAATGGGAGCTATGGGGGGTGGTGGCTGCAGCAGGCGCAAAGCAGCACGTGGAGCCTCCTGCCTTCCAACCCCCCCCCCCTCATCTACTAGCGTTGGACCAGCTGGCCACTTCCGGTCACGTGCAATGTTGTGTCAGAGAGCAGGCAGCCTGCCTTAGTCACCCTAAACCCCTCATCCCTGACCCCACCCCAGAGCCTGCACCCCTAGCCCAGAGTCCTCACCCCATGCACCCCAATTCCCTGCCCCAGCCAGAGTCCCTCCCACATTCTGAACCCCTCACCTCCCACAGACCTCTGCACCCCCCCCCGCACCCCAACTCCTGCCTCAACCCACAGCCCCCTACCATGTGCTGAATCCCTTGGGCCCGGCCCCAGCCCCAGCCCTAGCCCTAGACTGGAGCCTCCCACTGCACCCCCAGCCAGAGCCCTCATCTCCTTCCACACCCCAAGCCCCTGCCCCAGCCCAACGAAAGTGAGTGAGGGTGAGGGAGAGCCAGCCACCGAGGGATGGGTAATGCAGTAAGTGGGGCTGTCTCCATCTGTAAAGTGAGGATCATAATACTGGTCCCTATCACATGAGGCTGTTATGAGGGTTAGCTGAATGTAAAGTGCTTTGCAAACTTAACTAATTTAAGTGCTGGCAGGACATCCCCATATTTTCATTCCCAGCAAGGAGTATCTGTATCAAGGCCACTTTCTCTTTATTCTGTGTTGACCAACTGCAGCAAGAACCAGGCGTTCTTCTACCCTGCCCCCCCGCCCCGGGGTATAGGGACTGTCTCTTCTGGAGGAGGAGGTGCAAATCCTCTAACAATGGAGCAATTGGTGCATATCACCCAGGTGGTGAGTGCTTTGTTCCAAGGGGAGTATTTATATGTTCTGTGTCAGCATCACTCCCCACCTGCCCCCCCCAAAAAAGAAAGGAAGTGGGGAAGAGAAAAAGAAACAGCATATGAAATGGCAAAAAGCCTGCTTGGTGTTGCTTTCATTTCAACAGCAGTGCTCTCTCTACTCCTGCGTGGAACTTTCCTGGCTCTCTGTAGGTCTGCTGCAAACTTGTCAGTCCTCCCCATTCATGAGATCACTAGCACAAGAGACAGCTGGGCTGTAGGGTCTCTCTACCTTTACCTATAATGCAGCTACACTGCTAGCACCTAAGGGTTATGGTTCCATTAGCCTTTTGCCTTAGAACCTCTCTCTGCCTATGGCTGCGCTGGCGCTAGACGGCCAGTGTTAGACTTAAACAGGAACAGCCTTGTGCTTATGGTGGCTAGGTCTGTGCTGTGCCTCCATTTGGGTGCATTGGTACCACTGAAGGATACTGGCCAAGTGCTGGACTCCATGGGCTTTGTGTGTGAGTGGTGAGGAGAGGGGGAAAAAAACTTGGCTTTTGTGCTGATGCTGTACAACTTTCTGTAGCATCATTGCTGAAGTCTTCAAACGAGTGAGAGGCTGCCACCTGCTGGTTCCGCAGGCACGGACACAACATTGGATCCCACTTCAGAAAATCTGCTGTTGGGTATTCGGATGGAGCCAGATGACGTTTTAATAAATAAATAAATAAAATTCTGTGCCCGCAGGCCTTTCAGTCTCCAGACGGGAGCAAGAGGGAGAGGTTACTGGTTACATTCTCACAGTGAAGGGACAGTGACTTTCCTGTCACCTCCTTACCAGTCTCTGCAGTTAGGAGTGGGGAGGGGAAATGCCTGCCCTGGTTCCCGAAGGCAATGTGGTACCTTTCACACAGAAGCGTTAGCTCTGTAACCTTGTCCACGGAGCTCAGACCAACACAGCTGCCCACAGCTACAGCCTCAAAGGGCAAGGAGTGAAAGCAGGTGCCATTGCCCCAGCCCTGCTGCAGCACAGCTCCTTTCCAGCTGCCAGCACACTGTGTATTTCACAGCATGGGTAAAACTTTAACCCTAGTTCATGGGGGACCGTCACCTCTGGCTGAATGTTGTTCCTCTCATCTGTTGCGTAATTGGCACTGTAACCCCAACAGCCTCAGTGTCTCCCACTTCCATACAAGTCCTTCACACAGCTTTAAACAGGCTTTTGAACTTTACTCTGCATATGGATCATGTTCCCAAGGGCCTGTACATTCCATATTATTTTCAGGCAAGAAACTTGAATTTTATTTCTCCAAAGGCAGTTGGATGTTCCAGCCTGGTCACCCTAAACCCCTTCGGGAACAGGAGCAGTCACTGCCTCCAAAAAATGGGCATGCTGCTTCCAAGTCCTCTCAAGCATTGAGGGGTAGGCTTAGAACACAGATTCTGATCCCATGTATTGCCACTACAGTACTGGGTTTGGCTAGGGTGACCAGACAGCAAG
The DNA here is from genome assembly GCF_003597395.2 of Chelonoidis abingdonii. Lineage (NCBI taxonomy): Eukaryota > Metazoa > Chordata > Testudines > Testudinidae > Chelonoidis > Chelonoidis abingdonii. The sequence continues at coordinate 16,769,232 of NC_133785.1, forward strand.
TGTGAAAAATCGGGATGGGGGTGGGGGATAATAGGAGCCTATATAAGAAAAAGACCTAAAAATCGGGACTGTCCTATAAAATCAGGACATCTGGTCACCTTAGGTTTGGCCCTCTTCAGTGCATGCTCACCATGGGTTGAGAACAGGGATAATCAGCATCAGGATTGCACCACTGAGCCCTGCAATCTCACAGACCCGTGGTCCCCAAAGACTTTGCATTCTAAATACAGAAGAACATAGATGCTCTTGCATTTCATTAGTCGAGGCCCTTTTCCATGACACTAAATCACACCATACAATTTCTCCTTTCATCCTAGTTCTATTTCCCCTAATGCCAATCTCCTTCCTAGCTAAATTTAGCTGCTCTTCATAAGCCTGAAAGATGAGGTGCCACTTTCCACTGTGGCCAGTAATGGCATGCTCCCTACCAAGTTTGCTGTGGTCAAAAATATTCATTTCCTGTCTAGCCTTGCTTAAAGTAAGTGCATGCTGATATCTTCCCATTTGGCAAGGAAATGCCACTGGATTTATTTTATTTTAATACTTTGAAGCCAGCTGGGAAGGTTTTTCAACACCAGAAGCAAAATTCTGGCCTTCCTAGAATCCCCCCACCCCTTCCCCCCAGCCTACAGTCCTGACAAGAAAAGCATCTAATTCCCTGTGCTCTGAATTCCCCTCGCTTTACTGGAAATCTGATTCACTGTTTAATCCACTAATCAAACTCAGCTGAGTACAACTAAATCAATAGTACAGTGTGTCATGGCTGTGTCAGGCTGTTAGCTCCCAGATGAAGTGGAGATATCTAGGAAACAGTTAAGAAGGGGGCACCATGAAGCTTCCCCCCCTTATTGCTGGAGAAAGCACCCAGTTGGCAGAGCTAAACTGGGCAGTGGGCAGAACTGCTGTGGGGAGCAAAGATGGGCAAGGAAACAGCTTTATGGTAATGTGTTGTATGTCAAAATGAGACAGCAGCCCTTTCTTCACTATGCTGATGCCAAAGTTGTCATTCTGGGAATTGGAGGCAGTGGTCTCAACTCTTGAAGAGAGCGGTGCTTTCCTGCTACCTAGCCAGTGTGCTGACAGGCTCTGTGAGGTATGTCTGTTGCTCTGTCACAGAGAGGGGTTATGATGTGGTGCCACTGAGGGCCATGGGTTGGAGTAAATGGAGAACCAGTCTACAAGTCATTAGCTGGAGTAAATGGGGGACCATTCTACAGGTCATTTTCCACCCCTGGGGAAAATTGATATCCTCTCAGAACAGTCCGGGGAGAAGGCTCCTAAAGTTAGCAAGGAGTCTTCCTGGCTAGCTGGGGAGCCCACCCTTCCCAAGTTTAGAATATTTTATCTAGTTCCTCTAACCCTAAAGAGATTGTGTTCACATGAGAAATTCATGGGCCTCAATAATAGCTTGGCATTTTTAGAGGGCTGTGCCTGCTCCTACACTGACTAACCCTAATCCCCAAGGAGGTTTGACCATTGTTTCACTGGGCTGAACTCTCCAGCATTAAACCTTTGCTTTGTTCTCTCATTGACATCAATAGTGTTTACAAGCCTCTGTTAGACCCCTGGCAAAACTTCCTGTGGAAGAAAGATGCGACCCCTGAATCCTTGGTGTCCGTAGCTGTTCCTAATAAGCTTCTCTAGATGTCAGCACACCTGCACGATCACATTGCTTTCTTCCTGTTCTGAGCTAGTGCTCTTGGAGGTAGGTTTTATCTCAAGTACATTGTTGGATTCTTCCCTCAGGAGAAGCTTATAAAGGTGTAGGTTTCATAGCTAATCCAATGAGTGTTTTGTTGTTGTTGTTGTGTAAGGCAGGGACCCCAGGAACCACGAAGTGGCACCTGTGTTTTAGATTGCTTGCTAGCTCCCTATTTCTGCATTGTAATTGATTCCAGAGGCCTCTGGATGGTTGGGTCATATTGTCTGCACTAAGTAGGTCTTACCTAGTGGCGTTCAGGAAGGAATGAGTTAGGAGGCTCTAAGCAGTGTGAGTTGGGTCTGGGAAGAACCTGGAATATTTCTGCTGAGGAGTAAAGGGAAACATTTAGCAGCTTAACAGGTTAGTTTGGCTTCTGCTGTTTTGTTGCTTAAGCCCTGTGATGGCCTTGCCAGCATGTGCAGAACTGCAGAGAGAAGGTGGTGTTTCCAGCTAGCCTGGGAGTTTCTTCTGTGTCTCTGGTCTCCTGTACTCTCCTGGTAAAGTAACAAAGGCACAATTCAGTCTGTAGTTCCAGGCTAGCCCATGAGGAGCTGGTTTCTTGGACTAATTCACTTTCCCAACTGGAAGGTTTATTTCCTCTGGGTTCCAATGTTTCTCTCCACTGTGATGCTTTCTCCCACTGGACAGCACTGCCAATGGGTGAGCTAGTGTAAAGAACAGCAAATCATATTTCGTTTGAGCCCTAACTTTCTCCCAGGAGAACTTGTTCTTAGGTTGAGCATAAATGAAATGCATATCACCTGCACCCTGCACTGAGTCCAGGTAGCGACCCCTCTCTCCATTTTTGTGAGCAGGAGTGGCCACAAAAGGACATAGGCACATATACAACAGATCTATAGTGTGTGTAAACTTGACATTGCCCTGATACAGAGCCATTTTTATGGGGAATTGGATGTGCTTCACTCCCAGCTGCTTCTGCTTGTGCTGCTATGAATGGAAAATCTGATGGGGATGCTTTCTGGTCGCTCTATAACATCTGGCTGCCTCTTGGGAAATAAACATACATTTTTTGCCTGATGGTATCATAAAACAAGGAGGTCTGTGGGCATGTGATCTGTGTCCAGAGTAAAGTTCAAAAGCCTGTTTGGAGTTGGGGGAAGGAAGTGTATGGTGGTGGAAGGTGACGAGATGTTTGGGTAGGGCGTCTTTGAATCCCAGCCAGTTGTGCAACAGATAAGAGAACAAAACTAAATAGGAACAAAATTAGGCCAAGGTGATGGCCTCAAACGAACTCAGTTCAGAGGTTTTTTTTTAACTTGTTTTGCATAACAACCTGTGAGCAGCCAGAAGGGGGCTGTGCAGCAGCAGGGCAGGGGTTTGCAACCTGCTTTGGCTCCCTCCCCTTTGGGATTGTAGCCATGGGCAGTTGTGTTGGCATGACCTCTATGGACGAGATTAAAGCGTTAACTCTTGAGGATGCGAGTTACCATGTTGTCATCAGGAATTGGAGCAGAGCTCCAAACTGCAGTAACCAGTTAGGAGAGTCACTGCCCCTTCATTCTGGGAACCAAACTATTAATCTCTCTGAACTGCCCTCTGGCATTAGGCATAGTTTGATGTCTATATCTGGGGGGATAGGAGACCAGCCAGGGCTGTCCATCTCTTGCTGCCCTGAGCTACCTGACATCACTGCTTGCCTCCTCTGAATGTTTGAAAACCTCTGTAGATCCAGAGCGACGCGTACGACTGTCATGTGTCCCTCCCTCCACTATCAACAGTTACGTGTTGCCTCTGGGTAAGGGGGGAGCCTTCCTGGGGAGGTAGCAGTGACTCAAGCTGCTTTGGGGATGGCTGAACTTTTAAATTGTGCCACCGATTACCAAAATATACAGTTTGGGGGAGGCAACACCCCTCCATGCCCCCCAATTTCTGGTAATGCCTCCAGCTCCTCAGGCTGAAAGCTTGAGCTTAGCACCAACTATCTAATCTTGGGCCAGCTCTGGACTGTCAAACCCAGTGGTTTTCAACCTTTTTTTTTCTTTCGTTTGCAGACCCCTAAACATTTCAAATGGAGGTGCAGACTCCTTTGGAAAGGTTAGACATAGCTTCAGACCTCCCGAGGTCTGCAGACCACAGGTTGAAAACCCTGGGTCTAGTCTCATCAGAGATCTGCTAATGCTGCTACTATGGGTTGTAACGGCATACCAATTCCCATTAATAATTCTATCCTCTGGCTATAGCCCAGAGCTACAGAAGCTCTGCGGTCAGTATGGCATGCACTCTGCAGAAGGGAATACATCCCTTTTGCTGTTAATGCAATGTGGAGTGCATGCACAGAACTTGTTTACAGCATCCTCCTCCATCGTAGAACCCCAAAGAAGATGTTTTGAGGCGGAATCCAAAAAATGGTCAGTTCCTGCTGTCACTAACAGATGGCAGCATTTCATCAATTTTAAAAGACTGGGGCCTTCAGTGTTAATGCCACAGGAATCGTACCTTTGTAGCGCTGCAAGATCCAACCCAACTGATTGCAAACCCTGGGGCAGAGTCCTTCAGCTGTACCATCAATGACCCAAATAGGGGCAGAGAACAGAACCTGCCCCCATGAATAAATTGGCTGCTGGAGTAAAACAATGTTACACAACCATTATTTGGAAAGACCCACGTTTGTTTGACTCCTGGAAGTTTAGCACTCAGCAGCAGTATTTGTAGCCTTGGCCATGTTCTGGGTGAAATCCTGACCCCGTGGAAGTCTACTGTATAACTTCTGTTGACTCCCCTAGGCCAGGATTTCACCCGCCAACTCCAAATCCACAGTTAGTTTCTTGAGTCCAACGCTGACTTGCTCCACTTCCTCTTGCAATCTTCAGAACACCTTAGGGAGTAATTAATGCATCATCAACTAGATCTAGATTATTGGCCCAGTCCATTTTCATGCAATTCACAGCACACTTCATGCTGTGTTCTTTGGTCAGTGGTGGGAAGGACAGAGGTTACTGCTTGGCTATTTGTAAAGCAAGTATCCAACATATGCTGCATAGTCTATGCCATGAGTGGGTCTTTTCCAGCCTTCAGAGCCGATAGCTCCCAAGGTCAAAGTCTCTCATTTCATAAAATGTCTAGATTTGGAAATTTACTGGCATGTCAGCTCAGAAGAGAGTTAAATCATTAACTTGCTCTGCAAAAACCTAAGATTTCTGGCCTGCTGGTGCTGAAAGCAAATACTCCCAGTTCTGGGGTATTTGCTACTGACCCTTTGGTGTCTTATTCTGAATTCCAACTTGCAGCAAGAGACTAATGGACTAGAAAATGCCTGGCAGAGAGCCAAATTTAGGAGATGGTGAGTTGGGGGGGTATCATTAGGAGATAACGATGTTGCAGGTGTAGATTTTGATTGCAGTAGAGCCAAGAGGACCCAATCAGGATTTTAGTCTCCCTTTATATTAGTCTCCGTACAAAAGTGTGCCACCAGACCACAATGAGCTTGTAAGTGACCCACAAGGCTGTACATCAGCATTTAATAGATGAAGGAAAAAATTGAGTAGATAAAATCTTCACTGTCCCCATCTGCCCCTCAGCCTAGCCATCCTGACCTGGCTGCCCTCTCTCAGACATTGCTTGAAAATCAAGGGAACAGTGTCCTTCCTGTTGTGTTCAGGCAGGGAGGCCTGCACTTGGTTGGCGTAGCTATTCCAGTGTTATACTAGCAAAACTATAGCCACAGGTTATACTGGCAAAACTGGGCTTTTGCCTGAATAGCTTATTCCTGCCAATCCCTCTTCCCCAACCCCCACGGGCAAAATAAACTGGCCGAAGTGCAGTTTTGCTGGTATAACCACATCTTCACGGGCTTCTGCTTGAACAGCTCCACCAGGCAGGGATCACACCTCTTACCCCCTCCTGTCTGGCACAGCTTTGCCATCAGAAGTCTGTAGGGTAGACCTGACCTCCTGTGTGTAAGGGGCAGCATGGGAGGAGGCACAGAGGGGGTTTTGTGAGAAATGGACAGTGGTAGCTGGCATTGTTGTGGAGTGGCAGGGGGGTGAGGGAAAGGTAGTGATAAGTAGGCAGAGTTAGGGACTTGAAGAGCCCCTGAACCAGTTCTCTTTTGTTCATAGCAGTGTCTCGACAACATTGGATAAAGAGCTAAATCTTCTTTCATGCTTTAAATGGCCCTATACGCAGCCGTGAGACTCACTGGCTTAGGTGTGAGGTGGGTACTGTGCATAATGCAGTGTAATGCAGAAACCACAGGGTTGATTGGTTGTTATGTGCACAAGGGCTAAGTTGTAGTCGCCCTGTCTGTTGGGCACCCATTGATGATACTGTTGCAACTAACATTTTAGGCAACAGTATAGGTACTGTCAAAGGAGAGCTGTGCAGAAGCACGTTCTGAAAGAAGGGAGCTGCCAGTAAACTGGTTAGCTGTCTGTCTTTGTGTCTAATAAAACGGAACATCTTGTTAAGGAATCAGAGGCGCCTTGTAATTCCTCAAGTATAAACTGGTCTTGCTTGTTAAAACCTGTGCACGCTCCTAATTCTCAAAGCTTGGGCAGATCAAGCCTCGTGCTGAAGAATATCAACAGCAGCATATCCTCTCAAGAGACTTTATTTAGTACTCGCTCCCTTGCAAACGTTATCCAACAATACAAACAGAGCTCAGTAGCCAGGAAACTCCCACAAATATTTCCCCAATGTTTATATCCAGTGCACGCACACTCTGTGTCTCTGCCTCCCTCACGTACACAGAGAGTTACAAAGCTTTCGGGTTTGCTGGAAGAGAGGGTGCTCCAGGCAGTGCTCTTGTAGAAATGGAGGGATAGCTGATACTTACAAGAATGTGGCCTCTTACACAGTGGTTCCTTTTCAACAGATGTCCGGAAAGCAGACAAGTTAGACTCCATTTTGTCGGTGATGTCTGGCTTTCCTTCTCCGTAAAGATTATCTGGAATTCCTTTGCAGAATTCCCCTTGGAAATCCCTGATTTGGGGGTGGGGGGGTGTCAAAATGGTGTCTAGCTACATTCTGGGCCTAGAGTGATTAAGCTCTGGAGGACACAGAGGGTAGCAGAGTATCAGCACATACCACATGTAAGTGGAAACCCTTTTCCTATTGCGTGACTAGTATGAACAACACATACAGAGAATTCCTGGCCAATTTTCAGGCTTCTAATGTTCAGTGCTCTTGAAAGTGAGTGACTTAAATAGCGCAGGCTGGAGCTAGGCAGTGTGCAAATGGGTGCTGTCCAGCCTTCTCCACACAGCTGTGCTGCCTGCACCTCAGTCCTGAGCCAACTGCATCCCTGCTCTTATTCTTGGAATCCTACCCTCCAGCTACTCAGTCATAACTTGCAACAGCCTCAGAGTCTTGGCCTTTCCTGAGCACAGCCTCTCAATCATGCTGACTTTCAACTTTCATTTTTGGCACAAACACTATTTACAGTTTCACCAGGCAGCCTTCATGTGTTCCCATGGTTACATAATAGTTCAAATGGGGGCCATATTTGTACCCCCAATTCCTTTTCTCTCCAGCAGGCGATTGGAGGATGCAGGTCCTTTATCCTTGAACAGTCATTCTCTGCTAGCTCTGTGTTGGGCACAGATGTTGAACGAGGTGCAAACTGAGACCACCAAACTCACTTCATTTGTGAGCTGACCCAGGTTTCCTGATGTAGACGTGCATTAATCTACTCTGCCATCTTGCTGTTCATCTTTCCATCCTGGCACTCCCGTTCCTCCTAGGTGTCTACACCAGAGCCCGTCTGCTGATGGAGATGGTGTGGGGTGTTTCCCTTACCTGGCACCAACAGACCAATCAGCTTGCACGTTAAGGACTCCTGTTCAGAACGATGACGTTCCCCATCAGTATTACTGAGTCCTTACACTGTGCTGGCCGTCCTCTAAATTCTGCACAAACATTAGCTTCCTTTTCCTTGAGACTTTCTGGTTCCTTGGCTTTCATGGCTCTGTCCTCTCTTGGTCTTATCTCATTGGCTGCTCCTCCTCTCCTCTCCCCCTGTGCTTTACCTTTGGATGACACTGTCTTTGCACAGCAATCGACTTTTTGCTGATCACTCGTACATTCACCTTCCCCACCTCTCCAGCTTAGGGCTGCATTCAGTCCTACATATCTAATGCTTGCTGACACGTTGCCTTGGATGCCCACCATCATCTCAAGCTCATCCTGGAGAAAAAAAGCTCCTCGTTTTCCCGCCTCTTCCCCTTTCTCCACTGCTGTCACCACTGCCATCTGTCTCAATGCTCAAACTTGCAACCTTGAAGTCATCTGTGACTCCTCTTCCCCATTCATTCACTCATCTTTACATTAATAAACACCAATGCTGAAAATACAGCTCACCATTCCATGGCCCGGCACAATGCCGCACTGCACTGATATTATTCATTTTGGGTCTCTCTGGTGCCTTCTATCCAAGGATCTCAGTGTGCTTTACAGATATTAATTAACAGCCTCAACCAGTGGGATAAGTATCATCTCCATTACAGAGAAGAAAACTGAGATCTGGAGTGACTTCCTGTACCTCATGCAAGAGTAAGTGGCCTGGAATAAAAGGAGATCTTCTGACGCTATCACGTACTCTAACTAGACTCTATTTACTGAATTTTACGCCTTTCCCTGGAGTGCAGCATTTTGGCTGCCGATGCCATGACCTCGGAGCGTTAAGCTTGCGGTTTCATGTGCTTTGGAAGCCCTGGAACACAAGTGCTGAGCCCAACAGAAGATTTTCCCTGAACTTCTTCGCCCAGACTCCAACATGTTCCTGCCACTCTCCTGCAGGATTCCCCTTCCCTCAGCCAGGTCAGTTGCAGTCTAGCAGGATAGCGATGGTTTCACATGGTATCTGAATGTTCTGAGTTGGTCTTAAGTGTCTGAAATTGCACAGTATGAAACAAGATAAACCAGCTCAGGCCCATGAAGACACTTGGGACCTTAGCATGGTAGTGGAATAAAGCCTTAAAGTAGACCTTTGAAAACCTTAGCCTCTGTCCCACAGGGAGAAGGCACATAACTGGATTCTGGCATCCCCTTCTGGGATCCAGCTGTTCCTTTTAGAGGCTTTGAAGTCCTGCATGAACTTTTCCTGCGGCAGCAGAGCTTAGGGAGGCAGCATGAGCTGGCTATATAAAACATTCCTTGTGTAAACACTTTCTTTGCAGCCTGGCCTGTCTCTGGAGGGAGATAAGGAAGGTGTGAGTGATTAAGTATGCTGGCTTTGAAATGCAGTCCTGTTTTCAACCTGGAACTGCAGTGTGCTCTCAAGGTAAAGGTCACCCAGCCAATGGTGTGCTCTTTAATTTCTTGTTAGTTGGGCCTTCTCTGCCTGGCTGTGTGCAGTGGGCTCTGTAGTTGTCAGTCTCACAAGTGGCAGTGTGCAGTTGTTTCCCCCCTTATGTGGTGCAGAGTACCGGGGAGTGCTTGGTCTTTTACAGCTGCATGGGGGCACAAGGGCCCTGTCTCAAGCGATTCACAAGAGAAAGGAATCTCTTGCCTTCTGTTCCTGATCAGAGTCAGGGTTGCCTTCAGCCCCGGGTTCCCCCAGTGTCTGGCTGTGTCACAAATAAGGTTTCTCCAGTATATTCCCATCTTGAAAGAATGACCACCAGCAATTACTAGAGAGCTTTGCAGCAGCATGAGGATTATTGCAGAGACCCACTTCTGTGTACCCAGTAGAGTCTGTCTGTCTGCCCTGCCCTGCCCTGCTTACTTCAGACTGTGTGGGGAAACCAGATACTTGATCCAGCCCAGGGGCTGTCTTTGAAGAGATTACTGGGGAGTTAATGGATGTTTGAGCAGTAACTCCTTGTGGGGAATTTATTTCAGGGGGACACCTGAATCAGAACACCTAGAAATGTTCCATATTGTGAGCCGTAGGGCAGGCCTGAGTACTGATGCACGCTATGCTCTGAACTAGTTCTGTCCCTCTCAGACCCCAGAGAGAAGATGAGGTTCGGACTGTGCACTCCTCCATGGGACTTAATGGTTTCTTGTATAGCAGGAGCAAACTCTACTGCTGGGATAAGCCCACCTGGCTGCCCCATTGCTAGTTAGTAAAAGAGAAGGTCCTTTTGCAGTGACCAAAGCAACATCCCATGTTCTTTGGAAGAAGCAATGGTCATTTTTTGGGGAGAGGTGAGGGGGAGAATGAGGTGGGTGCCAGGGAGATTGGAGGGGAGGAGGTCATAGTAATTGAAATACAGACTGCTGAGGGCATGGAGTGGGCTGATGGGGGCATGGAGTTTTAACTGTGTGGCTAGAGAGGAAAGGTCAGTCTTCAGAATCTTGGGACGGGGGGATATGCAGGATTTAGACATGGGACAAAGAAGAGTCAAAAAGCTGTTTTAACCACAAGCCCATCCTTCCTCTAGCATCTGTCTGTATGGTGCAGCCCAGGTTGGCTGGGGTTCGTTATTTCAGCTGAGCCTGCATTTCTTGCCAGCCTGGCTTTGAGCCAACAAGTTAGTGAAAGTGGGGGCCCAGAGCTTGGGGAAGAGGGCATTCACCTGACCTGAGTTCAGCGCTGCAGGGAGCCAAGAAAGTAGGTTTAAAAACAAAAATCCGCTAGCCAGCACCCTTCCCCCTGCTTCCAGGGTTTCACTTCTGAAAACAGCTGGGCAGCTAACCCCAGGCCAAGCCAGGGGAAGGAGTAAAGGGGAAACAAAGTCAAGCTAGCTCCATCTGTGATGCTGTAGTAAGGGCTTCATACCTGGAGGCACAGTGCCCCCCTCCCCACCTCACTGGGGCACATGGTCCTGTCTCATCCCACCCCACCTTCCCTACGTGAGGCTCTCCTCACTGGCTAACGTGCCTCCCCTGCCCATCCTGCTTCATTGGCCATCTTTCTCTGCATCACAGGGTGTGCTAACTACTACGGAGCAGTGAGAAAGAACACCTTTGGGTAAAAACAAGCCTTGACTAACGTGCTGCTCTGTCCAAAGTGAACCAGGCTTTAGCAAAGTATTTAATTAGCCTCCACAAACTTCTTTTCCTTGCCTGCAGATTGTAGTGATCTCAGCCTAAGAAGCCCTGGAATGTGATCCCTTCTGAGGACGTGCTCAGCTGAGACGTAATGACATTGAATCTTAGAATATTAGGATTGGAAGGGACCTCAGGATGTCATCTAGTCCAACCCCCTGCTCAAAGCAGGCCAATGCTCAAACCACTGAGATATTCCTCCCCCTGGGGTGCAACAGAATGTAGTAAGTAGAGCATGGAATGGATTTTATTAACATTATTGAACTGCTTGTGAATGATTTTGTGACTATAGATATTGGTGCATTCTTTCTCTGAATGTCACTGTCATTGAGAGTGAAAGTCACTGGATTTGTGTCTGGTCACTTTGACACTTATTTTCTCACAAGGGAAATCAAAAAGTCACTAAATCTAGTGACAAAGTCGCCAAGGTGGCAACACAGTGACCTAGGCAGCTTTCTAATAACCTTGGGCCTTGCTTGGGCTTTTCTCTCATTACAAATGTTGACCTTATTAGTTAAAGGGCAACTCTGAAGTGGTGACCGAATTATCTGATTATGCCTACCACAGTGCTCAGTACATGGGGGAAGGCGGTGCAGTTTCAGTACAAATGACTTTGGTCCAGTTGTTCTGATCACATTAAAAAGAGGGATTAAATGAACATGAGCCTGAATTAAGTAGAAGGCCTGGTGTGTGGTTTCCATTGAGCAGAGGGATGGTCAGGGCAAGAGGATGTGGGGCGGAAAGAGAGAGGGTGCTCTGGTTCCATGGCTGTATGCAAAGCCTGGTGTGGAGCAGGGGGCCGCATAGTCTGCAGTGTGACAAGTTGTTGCTCTTCTCTGCCTCCTGGACCCTGGAAGAGAAACAGCATCTTCATCCCTCTTCCCTGCAGCCTTGCCCCTCAAGCTGCCATCTACACAGCAGAGAGAAGACCAAATGATCCAGTCTTGCCCACTGGACCCAGCACTCCCTGTCCTTTCACGCATCTGAGGGCAGAGAGAGAATCTAGCCCTGGAGGCCGTATGGTCATTTGAGAAATCTGCCGGGCGGAGTTTGATGATGGTTCTGCTCTCCCTGTGGGAGCTGTGCTCCCGTGAAACAGCAGCTCACTGGAGCTGAGGACTGCTGTCACTTAGCAACTGGGCTAGGATTGTGCTTTCTGCAGAGGTGGGACACATCTCAGGCAAAATGAAGGGTCAGGGATGCTGGAACTGCAGACGTGCCCTGTGGTCAGTGAGGGTTTGGAGACTTTGTGTTTATAGTGGCCAAGATTTCAGTTCTGAGAACTGGAAATTGCCCTGACAGTCCCTCCCCGCCATGGCTGCTTTGTTTCCTGCAGCGAAGTATTGAGGCTAATGCAGTTTGATGCATGCACCCCTCCCCCAATCGCTGCTGTTTGTGACTGTTGATAGCTGTAAACCCATAGTGACTGCAGCAGTGCAAGTGATGGCAGGGCACTCTCTAGCTTCCCACCTCGCTCCTCCCAAAACTGCAACGTTCCTTCACCATAACTGCTTAAAGAACCTGGAACAGGGACCGAAAAGCCACTGCCTGTTTGTGCCTGAGAAACGCCAACGTTGGTCGGCGGTTGTTTTGCTCTCAGGCTCGTGCTGAGCTCTGTCCCCAGCTGCTCTCAGCACTGCTTTGGGGAAGTTGCAGTCCAAAGGTTTCGTGCTCCTAGGGCTTGGACAGAGCCAATGGCCCTGAAGTTTGTTTTCTGGATCAGGAGCCTGCAGCTGGAGGACTTTGTGCTTTCCACAAGGGAAGTTGCTTGAAAGTGGCTGAGCCTGTGCAACCAGGCAGGGAAGCCTCTACCCTCCTGATCCTCCTCCAGGTGGGTGTGGTGCAGGTTCTGCCTGCACAGTGGGGGATTGCACCCTAGCACAGGTGTTAAGGTGCTGTGCTGGCAGAGATGGGGTGGGGGATATGTTCCAGGTTGCATTAGATTGTAAGTAATTGGGGGCAGGGATTCTGTAATGTGCCACAAACACTTACAGGAGCTGCTACTGAAAATGAGGGTAGCTCAAGGGTCTCCTGTTCCAAACCAGGTATGCACTAGGAGCTCTCATGCAGTGGAGTTCCTGTTCCCAGGAGTTCCTGTTCCCGGCTGCCCATTTTTACCTATTATGCTCCCTTCCCCCACCTCACAAGGAAGTCTCTGGCTGTACCCAGGAGGTGAGCTAGCCTACCCTGGAAGCTAATCTGTGAGCACCCTGGTGGCAGGTAATGGGAAGTAATGCTGATGTATTTCCCTTCTTGATCTCCTGTAGCAAGGAACCCATGATTTCTCACAGTAGCACTGTTTTGTCACAAACCAGCAGCGCACAAGAAGGCCGGGGCATGTCAGAGTGCGAAACCATCATTTCAGAGTCATGTGCTGCTCCACCCTCTTGCTGCATGTTCGAGTCTCTTCTCCCGCTCCTGGGTCTTGTGCCCCTGCCCTCCCAGGGTTCACAACCTGGGACTTGCTCATTGCCAACTCCTCTTCTCAGCTCCCTCTCTCTCTGCCATCAAAGGTCACTCCTCATGTTTTCTTCCTTCCTATACCAGCACTCCTCTGTCTCGTTCTGATGTCCTGTAACACCTGAAACCCTCAGATCCTCACCCATAAATCTCCTTTAACCCCTCCTTTGCTGGCCTTCTCACTTGACCCTCTGCCAGCTTTAGCTGTCACCTCTTGCCCTGGCCCCTTATATCCTCCCTCTCCTCTGGATCCTGTCCTGCCTCTTAGATATCTCTTCTCTCCATTTCTAGGGAAAATGTCCTATGCGATCTCTGTTGGTTGTATCAGCCATATCATTTTCCAGCTCCCCTTTCTGGTTAAAAGTTCTGCTATCACTTTTCTGGCCGTGTGTCCTGGCTCAACCTATTTCTTCACTGCAGAGTTAGCTCAAGCTCTTATTCTGGTGTTGCATCTCCCTACTCCCTCTTGTGCCCACACAAAATGTCCTCTCACCAGAATTGATTGGTGCTTTAAACCCAAGCTAGCTGGCCCACCTGAGGCAGAAGCTAGAGCTTGGGTGCTGCTTTTTCTCAGGCTGGTAACCTGCCCACCTTACAGTGAGGATACAGGCTAAATCATCAAGTTCTAATATTCCTCCAGCACCTTCTCACAACTCCCCCCTGTACCTAGAAGGACAAACAAGTTCTCCCACAATTCACAGTAACTCAGACATGGCTTTGCAGTTTGGCTTCATGCATCCAGGCTAGGCTGACTTGGGTGCCGATCACCTGAGTTAATGCTGCAGTGCCTCTCTTTTGATACTCTCATTCCCCGCTGCCACTCTGACCTTGCAGCCATCAAACCTTGCAGCTCCCTTGTCCTCTGATCTGCTCCGCTCTGGGAAGCATTTTGTGATTATGGAAAGGAAAGACTATTTAAAAGGACATTTTCTTGTATGACACTTAATGGAACATGATTACCAGGGCCTGCTTCAACTAAACGTGATTTGCATCTAATTTGCATGCCAATTGCATAGTGTCACAGGAATTGAATCCCATCAAAATGCTTCTTAGATTAAGAAAACAATGTGCAAATTATGAGAAACAGCAGATTAGAAGCTGGCAGGTTCGTGTAGAATTTCTCTATTAGCTATTCTCAGTGGCACCTACTAGCTCTCCCTGGAATGGCAGGGCTGCCTCAGAATAGCTATTCCACATTCTGGTTCTTCTGTGGCATATGTTTCTACCCCTTGTGTCTGGCACTTGGTATGGGGTTCACGTAGATATTTAGGTGCCTAACTCTCATTGAAGTCAAGAGTTAAGTGCCTAAGTATTAGTGAAGAGTTCCCAGCTTAGCATGGAGGTTATCTTTTATTTTTCATTCTAAATGTAATGCAAATCAAACTGGGGAATTTTCTGCAGCTAATAAACCTCCTTCTATTTGGCTCATTGAAACATGCTTGCTTTCTACACCAGGGATTTAAGCGTTCTCCGTCTTGTGACTTCAGTTGCTGGACATTGCCCTAGGACTTAGGACACTGGACTCTGAATATTAGTCATTTGAGTTGGATGCTGGAGTGGGACACTACAATGAGTAGGGTTTTTGTTGTAAACCTATTAAGGGAGTTGTCTGCCAGAAGAGCAGTTTAGGAGGCCAGTTCCAATGCTTATTGGTCAGCACTCTGCCTGGCATATGGGAAATATGGCTCATTTCCCAGTCCTGATCTTGCTTTTCACGTTGGCCTGCTGGCTTAGTGATTAGTGTTCTGTATGTCCATGCACAGGAGCTGGGTACAATTCCCTGTTGTGTTCTCTCCCCTGACAAGGGCTATGCCCTCATCCTCCGCAGGGTGGCTTGTGTGTGTAGCGATGCTCAACCACACCCTCTCCAGATTGACTGGCTGGCACTGATGTGCTCAGAATGGAGTCCCATTAACCACGGGATAATTGCAACTTGGCTCTAATGGGCCTGTGCAGAGCAGAAAGCACAGGGATCATGTGCTCCCATCTGCTCATGTTCATGTGCGTAGTGGCTCAGTCCTCTCCACAAAGAGCTTACAATGGGGGAGCGAGAGGGGCAAAGGTCATGAGGCGAGGAGCACAACAAATAGGCAATGTGGTCCTGTTGGTGGCTGGCCAGTTCCAAATGCATTGAGTGGGTTTATTTTTAATTAGAAACTATTCCCAATCGCCTCTAGCCCTGGCTATTGTTAGTTGGCTAACTCCATGTGGGCATCACAATACAAGTGACTCTTCAGTAGGGATTTGAACGCAGAGAGCAGAGGGGCCTTAGAAATCAGCTCAGGAAGGGCTCCTTTGAGGAGGCGGAGGATGATTTCCCCTCTCACATATTTTGTGAACAGCCTCACCTCTCCTGCCTGGGATTCTGGGAATGTTTCAAAGTCAGGCATATCTGAGATGCTCCTGGCTGTTGCTGTTTAATTTGGTCCCCATGGCAGCTGCCTGGCTTGGAGTGTGGGTATTAAACCTTTCACATCTGACCACTGGAGACCGGCTGTTTTGTATTGTGACCCCAGTGCCATTCATATTTGCTTGTGCTGGGAAACAGCAAAGTCTGAGACTGGCCCCTCTCCCCTCCTTCCCTTTTCCCTGCTATCTGAATGGCACTTGAAACTGAATTCAGACTGCTCTCTCCAGAGCAGGACCTTCCTTCCTCCCTTTCTGCCCTCAGCAAGAATTTACTCCTTCTCTCCCTCCCCTTCCCACATTGTCCCTCTTCTCCCTTGACTCTCCCTTCTCCTTGCTGAGAATAACCGTTCCCTGTTTTCTCTCTCATTCAGGGACAGCAGGCTTGGCTGCTCTTTCTGCCACCTGCCCAACAGCAGCCAGGAGAGTGGTCCTTCTCCCTCGTCCCAGGTGAGTGGGGAGGGAAAAACTTTTAACTAGAAAAAAAATCCTTGTCAGCTGGCACTAGCCAGAGGCGTGGTCAGGACAAAGGGGTCAAGGGCCAGAGGTCAGGCAGGGCCGGTGCAGCTCACCCTGCCTGTGACCTCCATGGAGCTCAGGTAAATATTTAATGATGCAGCGTGCCAGAGAACTTGGCATCCAAGGGCTTGAATCAGCACAAACCGCACCTGTGCTTTGGAAACAGTGATGGGGGAGAGCCGTGTCCTTTCTGTGAGAGCAGAGTTCGCTAGCAAGGGGAGAATGGCTGGAGCTGCCTGTGGGAAGCCGGGCTGACAGTGACTCCAGGAGGCGAGGGAGACTCAGAGCTTCCAACGTCTGCTTTTTATTAAGCATAACAGTAGGTTACATGTAGTGCTGGTGTTAGTGCAGCTGTGGCCTAGTGGATTGTGGCATTACGGCTTGGGTCTGGGAGTGACCAGGTTCCATTCCTTGCTGTGTGATGTTGGTCATGTCTCTTCTCCGTCTGTGCCTCGGTTGCCATGTCTGTAAAAGGAAGATACCTTTTCATAGTCCCCTGAGAGCCACAGATGAAAAGCACCTGTCGAGGGCCTTGTACTAGCATTGCAGGCAAGCCTTGGCTTCCCAAGGTCCCGGGAGGCCAGGGAAACCTTTTGGAAAATCTGGATTTTCAAAAAGGAGAAATGTTGGCTTGATAAGTATGGAAAACATGCAGGCTTGAGTCCCGCCCACAGAGCAGATCCAGGGCAGGGACCTCTCCTAAGGCAGCATGGTGCGCTGTGCACGTCCGCATCCCTCCTTACTCCAGGGGGAGCTGCACTGGACACCCGAACTGCCAGGGAGCAGGTTTGGTCCCAGCCTGAGCAGTGTCTCTAGGACAGGCTGCCAGGTCCGCTGTGTTGGTTTTATAACTTGCTGCTCCAAGGAACCAGACTTTCAGCAGATGCCTTTGATGTTTTCCTTAGAAATGGACTTGTTTTCTGGCCCAGGAACACAGTGGTCTCTGAAACAGGCTCCCCATCCCATTGGGCTTGGTAGCTTTCTCCATCCCTTCCATTCCCCACAAGGCCTTGGGCTTTCCTGCCTTGCAGAGCTGCTGAGCTGCCTCTTGCTCTTGTAGGTTAGACTCCTGCCCCTAGTGCTCTAGAGATGGCAGTAACTGGGGCCTATAAGGCCTACTGCTAAAACTAGCTGCATTGCAGGATGGTGCTTTGATGTTGCAGCTCTGGCGGGAGCTGGGATTCTCAAGCCTGAGTGGGAGGTCGGCTTGAGAGCCTGAGCTCCAGCCCAACCGGCAACATTAAAGCATGGTCTGTGCAGCTATTTTTAGTGCACTCGCACAAGACCCACTAACACAGGTGTGGACCAAGGCTGGGAGGCATATTCCCAAATGTAGTGTAGAAGTACCCTGAGCGTTCTGACTCCGACTCTTGTGTCTAACCCACCTGACTGCAGTGCCCAGCAGTCAAATAGATCTCAAGAGAGTCCATCTTCTGGGGTAACATTAGGATTAACAGAAATCCTGGTTTTAGAAAATGTTTTATCTTTGAACTGGTTCAGCAAGATTCTGATACCCTCCCTGGTGATGGATAGCACCACTGCACAAGTCATCCCATTGCCTCTGGTTAGTCTCTTGGGGGACTATTTGACTTCAGTATTAGGTGGATCAGAGCCTGACATATCAGCACTCGCAGGCAGCTGTCCTTTGAGGTGGAGAGACTCGGGGTGCAGGAAATAGGAGGTGGGAGAGGGCCAGAATGCAGCATGCAGAGTACATAGTGTTATGAATTTTTTCGTGGTCCTTGTCTAGGGTGCTCTGCATAACTCCTGGGTGGTTCCGCCATTCATGAGCAATGAGATCATCTCAGAAGAAAGCCAGTAAAAAATCTGTGTACCACTCTATCACATTTATATCTCTCCTCCCAGCCCACCCCGCCCCCTCTCTCTCCACAACTCTCAGTATTATATCTCACTTGGTCCATTCCCCTACATGGGCACTGAGGCAGAAAGGCAGTGCAGGAGTGCCCTATATGCTAATCTCTGGGGATTTTTCTATTTTTAAATATCCTGAATGATGAGGCTTCCACAGTTTCTTTACACATCCACCTGCTGCAGCATTTCTCTCAATGAATGATTATCTTTACATAGCCCAAGATACACACACTAGTGATTTATATAGACTGAAGCCACTGGTAAGTACTGGCTCTTGTGGGTCAGAGACAGATGGTTGTTAGGGTGGGTAGAGTGAGTTTTCATATAAATATTATCATTAATGGAATATGTAAACTCTTCAAGCTAATGATGGCTCTATGAAACTTGCCCTAGGTATTTCCAGTTTTCCTAATGCTTTTGTTCTTTAATGGTAACAGTGTAGTCATATAATTTGCATAATGGCTTCACAATAGAGATGGAAAACCCATGGAATGAAATCCTGGCCACGCTGAAATCAATGGTAGACTAGACTTTAACCAGGACCAGGATTTCACTCATGATCTCTCCCCTAAGGTGCCTACAGACTAATAAAGTTACTAATTCAATTGCTAGAGGAAGAGCTGGTAGTATTAAGGTTGCCTGCAGAGCTGGCTCCAGCTTTTTTGTCGTCCCATATGGCGAAGGGGGGCGGGGGGAAGATTGAGCTGCTGCCGAAGTGCTGCCAAAGAGGAAGAGACAGAGTGAAGAACTCAGCACCAATTTGCTGCCGAAGACTCAAGCAGAGCACTTGAGCTGCCACCGAAAACTTGGACGTGCCTTCCCAATAACGGACAGAGAGCCGCCCCTTTCTATTGGCCGCCCCAGGCACCTGCTTCCGTCGCTGGTGCCTAGAGCCAGCCCTGGTTGCCTGACACTTCCCATTATAAGACCCCTTTTCAGTTGCTTATAACTTTGCCAAACTGTAATCATTTGGGCTGAAATTTCCATGCTGGGTGTGTACTTCAGATGGAATTTTACTTTGTAAGCTTTCAGCCATTTTATTGTTTCATAGAGTTTAAGCCAGAAAGGATCCTTAAATCATCTAGTCTGACCTCTTGGCTATCGCAGGCCATTAAATTTCATCCAGATAATCCTGTATTAAACCCAAAGACTTTAGTCACAGTACAGCATTTTAGTCTTCAGGAGGCTAAACTGTGCGCTATTGGCAAAGGTCATGAGAAACCAATGCCTGAGGCCCCTGCAGTGACAGAGTCTTGATTAAGTGAGTTATGCCCAGATGCTCCCAGCAAGCAAACTATGCCTCATACTGTGGGGAAGGTGCCTGCCAATCTGACCTTGTGGAGAGTCATCAACATTAAATGACTGCTCCTTACTGGAACAATGGCTTTTCTACCAGTAGGGCTGCTGATTTTTAAATGACCCTGGTGGCTCCGTGACAGCTTCTTGAACATAGTCACTCAGCAAGGAGGCAAGGCCCTTACCACCAAATGTTGTAATGCATTGTGAAGGTCATGCTCCAAAATGAAATTCACAGTACAAAGTAGAGCCTCTGAAATGGGCTTCTCAAAACACAGTGGAGTTCACAGTCTGACATAGACATATCGTCAATCTGTCACATACAGGTTTCTTTCTGACACCCATGAAATGTAGTCTGCCATCCTTGGAATTTCATGGACTAGAACAAGAGAGGACAAGGACATCTTCTGTTTCAAGAGAGCTGGATTCAGGCAAAATGCTGATGACAATCCAAGAGGAAAACCATATATTGTACCTTGCAGTCTGGGGCCTCAAGTGCCCAGCTTTTCTATTCTAGTATATGGCCATGTGAAATAGAACCTTGAAGTATAGTAAATGAATTAAGAATTCTTCAGAGGCTTAAGGTGCTATGAAAACTCTGAAAACCAAGTGTAAACCTTATGGAACATGAAGCACCAGGTTAAAAGAGAAATCGAGAGGCTTAATTATCTGTCACCTTTTCTACGGTTTCGGTGCTCTAGGTACATCCAGGTCATAGCCCACACAAAGTATACCAAGTACCGCAGTATGCATCTCAACAAAACTAGGCCCCAAACGAAATCCAGACCGCTTTCAGGAATTTCAGAAAATCAGGAACTGCAGAATGAGAGTGTGGAGGATCCATTATTTCTCTCCTGTGTCAAGAGCAAATAGTTTTCCATAAACTTGAATAGGCTAGGAAGTCGATTTTATTTTATTTTAGAAGTTTAACAGGGTTCATATAACTAACCATCCCCTGTTTTTCAGTGTGACCGTTCCATAGCTAGGTCATGAATTGAATATCAAGGAAGATTGGTCTGAGAATAAAGTTAGGAAAAAAATATTGTTTTGTCCATACTAAAAAGACTGTAAGCCTTTTTCTTTGGGAAGCTCTAGCAGGAAGTGAATGGGGTGGGAAGAGGGGAAAATGGGAGCGGGAACTGGGGTTGGAGGAAGAATGGGACTGGCTGGGCAAGGAGACTGGGGCTGGGAATCAGAGGGAAGGGTCTGTGCCCACTAGAGAACACTCCCTTCCAGGGGCTGGAATGAAACCCTTGTTTCCTGAGTTTCCTCATTCCTATGCTGTCAGCAAATAGCTGCGAAACCACTGGCAAAGTGTGTGTCTCATCCCAATGCTGGTCCACGTAGAGGATGACAGCCTACTATTGCTATTAGCTACTCTGATAGCTCAAGTGGCACTGTGGCAGAGGCCTGTGTGGTGGTTCTAAAGGTTCCAGCCCTACTGATTAATCATGTTAGTGTTAATGTGATGCCACATGTTGGAATTTCTGGGTTTTTTTTGTTTTTCTAGTTGGCTCTTTTAAAAGCCTAGAGGGTGGCGGGGAGGGGAGAGAATAAACTGGTTAGAACAGAGATGGGCAAACTACGGCCCACGGGACCGTCCTGCCCAGCCCTTGCGCTCCCAGCTGGGGAGGTTAGCCCCTGACCCCTCCCATTCTGTTCTCCTTCCCCCGCAGCCTCAGCTAGCTGTGCCACCAGCGCTCTGGGTGGCAGGGCTGCGAGCTCCTGCTGAGCAGTGCGGCTGCGAGAGCTGCCAGCCTGCCCCAGTGCTCTAGACTGCACGGCGACATGACTGGGCTCTGGCCAGGTGGTGCGGCTGCCAGTCCTGGTGCTCTGAGCAACATGGTAAGTGGGTGGAGAGCGTGGGGGTTGGATAAGCGGCAGAGAGTCCTAGGGGCAGTCAGGGGACAGGGAGCAGGGGGTGGTTGGATAGGCGTGGGAGTCCTGGGGGGCCTGTCAGAAGGCGGGGGTGTGGATAGGGGTTGGGGCATTCAGGGAACAGGGAGGCTGGATAAGGGGTGGGGTCCCAGGAGGGGGCGATCAGGAGACAAGGAGCGGGGGGCAGGATGGGTCAGGGGTTATGATGGGGCCAGGAAGTGGGAGGGGGAGGATAGGAGCGGGGGACAGGCTGTTTCGGGAGGCACAGCCTTCCCTACCCGGCCCTCCATACAGTTTCAGAACCCTGATGTGGCCCTCAGGCCAAAAAGTTTTCCCAACCCTGTGCTAGAAGAACATTTTTAAGATTGTGAAGTCAAGCACTCAAAAATTAGGAAATGCCAGAATTAAGGTTGCCTATTTAATCTTAATCCAGCCCCCTTTGTGCATTGTGATATGGTTTTTAATTACATGATCTCACACACCTTTTTTTCCATGGGACCTCTGTAGAGAGGGTCCTCTGAGAGAGACATAGAGCTGACCCATGATCTCACCGGGCTCAGTAGCAAAACTCCCATTGACTTCAAGGAGAGTAGGATACGGATCTTCCATCGGGGCATCTATCCAGATAGTGGCCTCTCGGCCTTAGTCAACTCTGCAACCAGCATCTCTGCTAGTAGGGTGACCAGACAGCAAATCTGAAAAATCGGGACAAGGGGTGGGGGGTAATAGGAGCCTATATAAGGAAAAGACCCAAAAATTGGGACTGTCCCTATAAAATCGGGACATCTGGTCACCCTATCTGCTAGTGAAGTTGAAGCATGGGAGCAGGAGTAGCAGGGAGGGTTGGCTTCTTTTGCTTCAGGAATCCAGTCCTCTGCTGGCTGTGTCAATCTGCTCTTGCTTGGCTGGAGTCTTTTGTGGGGAGGCCTATCTCCCCCTCGGGTGACCAGACAGCAAGTGTGAAAAATCAGGACAGGGAGTGGGGGGGTAATAGGAGCCTATATAGGAAAAAGACCCAAAAATCGGGACTGTCCCTATAAAATCAGGACATCTGATCACCCTATCTCCCCCTGCCATGCTGGCTGCTCAGTAAGTTGAGCCCTGTAATTGCAGATAGAATAATCTGCAGCACTCACACCAGAAAGATTCAGAGAATACAAACCACAGCCATTTATTTTCACTGGTGGTGCAGGGTGGGGAATGAGGGAGGATTGCTTTCTCTCCTCTACAACTGCTCTCCATGTGGATTTCACTTCCCTCCTTGCAGTAAACTGCCCATCTGCAAATCTCTCCCCTCCCTCCATTCCCGCATCAGTTTGTGCTGTTTGTTCTTGTTCTCAGTGGAGGTAGCGAGAGAGAAGGAGCTGGGTAAGCCCTCTGGGTGTCTAGAGTCCTGCCCATATTTTTTGGAGACCTGCAGTGTTTAGGATTTTGTGTGTGTGGCTGCCTGTTTTATCCTTTGTAAATGTTTAAGCACACATGCTACTGAAACAATGGCTAGTTAGGAGACTCTGGGGCAACAGAACCTTCGCTCACAAGGGGTGGAGTTGTGCCCAGCCCCTGAGCAAGAAGATTGTTACCCATCCCGTAACAGGTCAATCTTTGTCTCGGAATTACTTCCATTGCAATATCTTAGGCTTAGCCCTATTGTGTCCTTGTCTGTCTCCCTCCACGTGTAAGGGTCATTGACTGTAGGCTCCATTGCTCCAGCCAAGACATCCCGGAAGAGATCTGGCACTAGACCTAGTCCTGTCAGAGAGTTTGCATAACCAGAATACGGGCAGAGAGGGAGCACATCATGCAACAGGTTTGTCTGCAGAATGAGCTTTCAACATGATACTCACCTAGCATGTAACTGACACTGACCTCCTTCCGAATTATTTTCTTCTCTCTCTCTGAGTTATTCATATGTGTGCACGCACAGAATAGGGTTTTGTAGTTCTAGGGTGACCAGATGTCCCGATTTTATAGGGACAGTCTCGATATTTGGGGCTTTTTCTTATAAAGGCGCCTATTAACCCCCACCCTCTGTCCTGATTTTTCACACTTGCTGTCTGGTCACCCTGTGTAGTTCAGAGATGCCCCATTTTTCCCGAGCCACAGTTTGCAATGTCACTGCTTGTGATGAAAATGCCTCTCCTTTATTATAAACCACGGGACACATTTGTAACATCTGATATTTGTGTTTCAGGCCTCGGTGGTGACACTGAGATAACACCTATTCCTGGTAGATCGCATGTAGTCTATTTCCATTCCCCACCCCAGCATTTGGAACTCGGGAACTAGCCACATACCAGCTGGTACAGATGAAAGACACATTGCAATGCTGGTCCAGTCTAACCCAGCATTCTTCTTGACCACGGGCTCTGTTCCCTGTAGGGGCTGGCAGGCTGGTCTGGTCTTGCTTCACAATTTCCCCCCTTAGTCAGTTGTAAACAGAGCTTGATGGCTGCAAGCCCACTTATTCCCTTTAGACTTCTGCAAATAACTGGATTGCTGTCACAATGACCGTTTTGGTCTGCTGAAGTCTAGTAAGTAACTGACCTTGGCTTTGGTTCTGAAGGATCCCAAACAGTTGTGGCATTTGAATCTGCCTGGTAATGGGGCCTGGAGACAACAGGCTTGTGTATTACATCTGATGCAGGGTATTCTGGGTAACACATAAAGAGATTATCCTGAAGCACAAAGTGTAGAGCAGAGCAAGCCCAAAGAGCAGGCCAGTGAATCCAACCCTGATTCTGCTGGCCAGTGGTCCACGTCAGAATCAGGTAGCTAAACTGAACCCATTTCCACTGATTAGTAATCACTCTTGGAAGCTAGCTGGGCTATTCCAATTAACTCATACTGGTCAGTTTCCTGATGTACTATGCTTACCAGAGCATGGTACAAACTGCCTCTGCAGACCTTTATTCAGTATTTTAAATGTTGTCTTTTGACAGCAGTGGTTCTCCTTGGTGCACTCTGAGAACTGGCCTCAGAACCGTTACATCCTGCAGTGGCGTTTTTAATGTCTGTGAGTTATTTATCAGCTGCAGCATGAGATTCCTTTCACCTGCCTGTGGGGGCTGCAGCTGTTTTGTCAGCAGAACCAGAAGACCCTTTGGGCTGCTCTGTCTCTTTCTTGACTGCAGGGTTGGGAATGCATGTTCTTACCTGCAGCCATTGTGGGGCAGTTTCAGGGGAAGGAGACAGGACTTTTTGGTGCTCAGAATAACCTCAGCCAAATCCTGCCAGATTCCACATCAGATGTCAGCTATGGAGGGGCTCTTTCCCAGAGGAGGCCACTCCAGCAAGGAACTGAAATTACTGAAATTTTTAGAAATTTTCAAATTCTTGGTTTGGTTTTGTTTGTTCTTTTGCCACTGACTGCAATAGAATAAATGATGGTTGAGGGTGTATTCAACTTCTTAATTTTCCTTTTTCTTTTTTTGCCTTGTTGTGACTTTTCCAAAGTTGAAGAGGTTTTGGGAACCCTGAACATCATTCATTTTATCGCACTTGGTGGCAAAAAGGGAAAAAAGAAGGGAGGGAAATGAAATTTTGAAAATGTAAAGTTTAACACTATACACAATCAACGTAACCAACTCTTAAAAACTGGTTTACTGACAGATTGCAAAAAGTAATTGTAAGTGGGAACTAGTCATCCAAAGGGGGCATTTCTACCATGGTCTTGCAGCAATCTGTTCTTGGCCCAGTGCTATTCAAAGCTTCATCAATACCTGGAAGAAAACCTATAATTATTACTAGTAAGGCATGGAGATGATACAAACTTTGGTGGAGTGGTAAATAATGATGGGGACAAGGTTATTTTTACACACTGACCTGGCTTGCTTGGTTGTTCATCTGAACAACATACATTTTAATATTGACAAATGCACAATTGTACACCTGGAAGCAACGGATGTTGGTGACCAATTACAAGCTGGGGGGGACAGTATCTCAGAATGCAGTGACACTGAAAAGGACTTATGGGGTCACGCTAGATAACCAGCTGAACACGAGCGCCCAGTGCAATGCTGTAGTTAAGAGGGCAAACACGATCCATGGCTACGTAAGCAAGGGAATACCCAATAGGAGTCAGGAGATGGTATTACTTCTATATATGGCAAAGTAAAACCATTACTGCAATAGCGTGTCCAGTTCTGGTGTCCACACTTCAAAAAGAAGGTTGACAAACTGGAAAGGATTCAGAACAGAGATACAAGAATGATGTGAGGTCTGGAAAACATGCCTGATAGCGGGAGACTTAAGAAGTTCAATCTAGTTAGTTAAGCTGAGAGCAGGGCTGCCGAGAGTGGGTTCGGGCCCCTGTGAAATATTTTTTTTTGGGTCCCCCAGCAAGGACAGACTGGCTAAACAAGTCTGGGGAAGCCGGGCCCCGGTAATTTGTACCGTCTTTTCCCCCCCCCCTTCTCATTGGCCCTGGCTGAGAGAAGGTTAAGGGGTGACTTGATCATGGTCTTAAAGTAGCCATGTGGAGGAGAGATTTCTGACAGTAAACAGCTCTTTAATCTAGCAGAAAAAGGCATAACAAGATGCAAAGGTTGGAAACTGAAACTGGACAAATTCAGAATGGAAATAAGGTGTAATTTTTAACAGTGAGGGTAATTACCTATTGAACCCATTGACCGAGCTTCAGTTTTCAACCTACAAGGCAGCCTTAGCCAAGTTGTTTTTTTCAAGTAATCCTAATCTCCGGCAAAAGGAGCCATCTACCACCTTCCACTGCAGTTGACTCAGTTAAGGTGTTTGCCCTGGCAGCTCCGAGAACTGGATCAGACCTTGTCAACCATACGCCAATCTGTCTGATTCTGGTCAGTATAAACAATGTTACTGTGGTAATAGTTATCCGTCCCAAAGGCCCTTTTATGTACTGTTCTGTTGTGGGTCAGTCTAGCCAGCTCTGGCGCTCAGGCAGCATCCCAGGAAACCCCTTTATGTGCCTATCTAAACCAGCCCCCAAGTCCAGCAGAACTGCACTGAACGTACCTGTCAGCACTGTACGTCAAAGCGGTTGATATACGTAGGCTAGGCTACGGTGCTGAATGGCGGACTGGATTATTCAGGTGACTGCCCTTGCACATTTGGATGGCTGGTGTGTTTTCTGTGCTGGAAAGCTGTGGGGCACGTGGATGGGCTTGTGCAGAAGGAATGGGTGTGTTTTGTGTGAAACAGTGTGTGCAGCTCTAACTGTGAGTCAGGAGGGCACTTTCCAGACTTCTGATTTTCCCACACAAAGTCATTCATTGCCCCACCTTTTAGGTAGATTTCAGAACCCTGGTGTTATGGAAGGGGATGGTGACATGCACCTCATTGCCTGGCTGGCCAAAAAGTCCTTATATACAAATTGCTTATTTGCAAAGCCCTCCCTCAACTGAACCAGAGGAGGAAGAGTTCACTCCAAGCCTGAGAGATGGGGATGAAGAGAGGAATCTGTTTTGCTGCTGAAGGTAGAACACTTCGTGGGTGCTGTCAGGTTGTGCTCCCATTCTCTGTGCTGCACTCCTGGGTCCTCACTGAAACAAGGTGGGGCCAGAGGGCAGCAGTTTAGTAAAGTGAATGAGAGTGACTGGGAAATGAAAGGGCACAAACTACTAGTGAATTCACGTGCTGCTTTGCAAATCCCCTACAGGAGGAGTTTCCTGCCAGGGAGTGTGGTACCCACGTGCCCTTTGCCACTGGTTCCCTCACTTTCTGGAGCTATTGGACACAATGGCATAAAACTGCAGTGGTTCAAACAAAGAGAGAATGTTCCCATTTGGTTTGGAACAGTCGTTCAGTTGGCACGAGTCAAGCTTGGACACTGATTCATCTGGCTGGCGTCAGAGCTGCCCAGCCTTACTATGCATGCTCTCAGGCTGCCTGAACTTGCTACCCACAGTCACTCACCCTGGTGGAATGGCTGCCCATACTGACTTGCCTGGGTAATATCCTAGGGTTTTTCACTAGAGTAGGTCGAAATGTTTTCATGGAAGAGATTTCTGTTGGAAAATGTATTTTCGTCGACATAAACGTATTGGAGCAACCTGTTTATTTCAGTTAAATATTCAACAGGAAAGCATTGAAGTGTTTCATTCTGACTTTCTCATTTCCATTCATTTCATTTAGATGTTTTTATGTAAAATATTTTTACATTTATCTATTTAATATAAAATATTAAGTATTAATAAAAAAGTCAAAATGAAATGCATCAAAATGAAACATTTCAACAATTCCACAGTGAAATGTTTCAGTGTTTCCCAATTGAAAGTTTTTGGAATTTCCCTTCCACAGAAAAGCTCAAAATTTCAACTTTTTGAAATGCCAGAACTTCCCTGGAATGGAAATCCCATTGTCCTGCCAGCTGCACTTGCCCCAGTTCCACACATGAACACTTTGTACCTCCCAAGCCTTCCCTGACAGGGACATGGAGGGACCTGAGGAGATAGCAAGGTCATGGTCTAGTTTGGAGGTATCTGATACACCCAGAAGAACTAGCTGAGGACCTTAGCAGGTTGAGTGACTTCAAACAGCTGGGTGGAGCTGGACAGAATTAGAGCTCTAGGAATTAGTGACCCCTCTGGGGACAGAGATCCAGGCTCCCTTCTGTGGAAGAATGCTGTTAAATCTTCCTATCTAAGGCAGCAGGAGTGGTTCCTGCTCTGAAGGGTGCTCCTGTCAATGGGCCTCGTGGAGCAGGGGCATTTGTTGTACTGTGTTAATTGTTCTTTTTAAAAAAAAAAAAATAAAAAATAAAGTGCAGGCTCAGCAAGTTAAGCAGGGATTTTCTGGTGACAGGCTTTGAGGTCCTGGATAGCAAGAGACACATTGTTCATACAAGCCTAAATCTGTCGGGAAAAGAACTGCGGTTGGGCAATTCCAAGAGTCTGAAGTCAAGGGATGCAGGACTGTGGGACGCAGTTAGCAACCCCAGGGCATATGAGAAAACTAGCAAACAACCCAGTGTGCTGCAGTGAGACCACCCCATGATAGGAATCTGAGGGCACATGGACATATTACACTTACAAGCCTGAGGATCTGAGCTGTCAGTGAATCACAGAAATGTAGGACTGGAAGGGACCTCAGTAAGTCATCTAGTCCAGTCCCCTCTACTGAGGCAGGACTAAGTACCATCCCTGACAGGTGTTTGTCTAACCTATGCTTAAAACCCTCCGGTGATGGAAACTCCACAACCTCCCAAGGTAATTTGTTCCAGCGCTTAACTACCCTTACCCTTAGGAAGTTTTTGCTAATGTCTGACCTAAATTTCCTTTCCTGCAATTTAAGCCTGTTGCTTCTTGTCCTGTCCTCAGTGGTTAAGGAGAAAAATGCATCACCCTACTCTTTATAACAGTGTTTTACGTATTTGAAGACTATCATCATGTCCCTCCTCATTCCCCCTTGGGGAGTTGCCCCAGAGACTGCTCTTATTGGTCCCCAAAGTGTGCTGTTGGTTCCCTGTCTGGTAGGTGCATTGATGCATGAATCACAAACCTCAGAAGCATCTCACCTGATGACCTATGGGAAGAATCGGAAACTTCTACAAATGATGGGAGAAATAGAGGGTTGCTGGCAGCTCCCAGAGGAAGGCATGGGCACAATGGGGTTGGCAATGTGAGAAGGAAGGTCTGGTGACAGGGTCTCCCGGGATCCTGCTCAGATGAGAGAAGGTCCTTTGGGTCTCAGTGTGGGAAACAACTCCCCTACCACATCTCATGGTGAACAGATAGGTTGTAGTTAGCTTTCCTCATTGTTTCTTCATTCAATAACACATCTATCCTGATGCATTCCATTCCCTTTCCCTTAACTTCCTGTCCCTCAACGTGTCACTTCCCTTCTGAACCCAGGAAAACTGTGGGATATGTGACTAGAGGCTTTCTGGCTACATGCAACTTTGATTTTCTAGCTAATGTGGGTCTGTCGTATTTTGTCTCCAAGGCAGACTAAGGGAGTGTGCATGTCACTGTGTTTCCTGGTCTGAGGAGGCTCTGGGTGCAAGTTGTTACAGCCTAGCCAGTCGTCACTGTTTGGGGGAGTGCCTGTGACACATGATTGGAAAATACAAAACAACATCTCTGTTTATGCAGCAGGATGGATGATAAATCCATTTGATTCATCTTAATTGCCCCTGCTCAGGCAGGAAATCTGGAAATAGCTACATCCCTTGCCATCTCTGATTGGTCCCCTGAGGCCACTTGCTCTTTACAGCTGAGCCATGATCTTTGATGTTGCTGGTGACCTCGGAGACAAGAACTAACAAAATAAGGCTGCTTCTTGAGACCCAGTTTTGTCTAGTGGTTAGAGCAAGGGACTGGGAGCCAGGAACTTCTGAGTCAAAATCCTGCCTCTGCCGCTGACTCACTGTGTTATTGGCACCACTTCTGTGTCTCAATTTCTTCATCTGGGAAAAGTGGGTGGTGCCAACCTACTCCCAAGGTGTGAGCAGATTGTCAGGATTAATGAGTCAATATTTGTGCAGGGCTCTGCAAAGGGAACGTGCTGTCTGTGGAAGATGTACTGTTAGTCTGTGAATCGGCTCGCTATTCAGGTAATGTATTAGTATTTGTTCTTGTCCCTCTGCAGCGTACTCTGACCCATCACCGCGCCTCTTTCCTACACACTCAGTTTCCCCATTCCTACCTTGTCTGGGTTCGGAAGTGGCTTACACACGCTTCCCTTTCAGCCCATTGAGGGGAATAATGAATTTATTCTGAAGGCTGGGTATGACTTGTGGTTGAAGTAGCCAGTGTTAGCCACTCAAGCCTATTTCTCTACATTGGCTGCGCAGTAAATGTAAAAATAGCCTAGTTATCCTCCGCCTTTTTCCAAATCTGCATCAACCCAATCTATAAATAGGTGCATGTATCCGTATGGATATAAGAAAAGAGAGAGGATGTCTATGCAGTTACATAAAGCAGGAGAAGAGGGCACGTTCCAGTGGACAGAATAAATTTATGCAATATATTTTTTGCTAGCACTCTTCCATCAGCACTAAAATAGTGCCCAGCAGGCCCATTGGGGTGCTGTGCTGCTGGAAGCTGTGTCTTTCACATGAGCTGTAAAATCAAAGTCCTGACTGCTTGTGCTCAGTTAAAATCCATAATGTCCTGGTCAAAGTCCCACCAGGGTGAACGACATTCTGCCTCTCCCAACTGCTCCTGTAATATTAATTAATTACTGAGTCCTAATTCCACAACCTTCTAAACTTAAAGGGCTGTATCCCATTGCCATGTGCTGTTCCCCCAGGAGAGGTATCTGCATTCCAGTGGGGCAGAGGAGAGCAGGGACACCCATGTGCGGGGTTTGTACACTCAGTTGGGAAGGTTTGCTAGTGGCTTGGGGATCCAGTGTGGGTGAAAGCTACTATCTTAGGGTGGGATTTCCAAGGGCATCTAAGTGACTTAGAATCACAAGTCCCATTGGAATTCCCATCTGAGATCAAGGGGACTTGTGCTTCCAAGTCACTTAGGTACTTGTTGAATTCCCATCCTAACTGCCTACCCTTCTCTTTGGGAGTCGATGACCATCCAACTCCTGAATAGCAAAGAGGTGACTGGCTGGGTTAGAGCCTCCTCACTGCCACTGCCTATGGGCCTGGTTCTATGCCAATGGGGGTTTCTCTGGGTTAGGTGGGACAGGAGGGTGGTTACCAGCTGTACCGTATTTACTTATTGACTAAATGAGCTGCTACTGGGGGAGTGCTCAAAAGGGAGAGAAGGGGCACACAACACAGGGAACTGTATTAAGTGTTGTCTGTGTATTCTCATTACCCCTGGCTGGGGAGCTCTGCCACCCTGGGACATTGGCCTATTGGCCTGCTGCCTGGGGTGCTCTGGTCCCATGAAACACTTTGTCTCACACTTGGAGAATTTTTGCCTGATGCATCAGTACCCTAGGCCGCCTGTAGGCAATGGAGGTGAACTGGACTGGGGAAGGTGAGGACTACGTTAACCTCTACCTACAGCAACAGACAGGGTTAGAGAATTTGCATAAATAATAATCTTCCCAGACAACTAAGCCTCCTGCCTCTGTCTTAATTTCACAAAACCCCAAAGGCCCTTCCCTGAATGTGTGCTCCAGTTTTTGTTTTACCTGCAGATGTTGTACAGATGTCAGTGATGTTTTGCCCGTGTATAAAACAATGCTGAAGCTGTGCAGAGGTGCCGGGGTCAGTCGGCCAGCTCTCCCAAGGGCCCATTTGTTGTCAGGTGAGATATTGGCCTGGGATCAAGCATAGTGACTCTGCCTCTGGAATGGAAACCACCGTGGGTGGAAAGTGTGCAAACAAAGGCCGAAAGTGCATGTGCACCTGGGAGGGGGTGAGGGAAGCTTCCAAACTGTTCAGCTTTGAGGGTTGCATTTACAAAGGGCTGTGAAGAGGGTTGGCTATTTAATACCCCTTGAGTCCAATGGGAGAAGCCCAGTTAACCCCTATTCAGCCCTCTCCATCTCTTGTCCTTCTGTTACGGAGCCTATTAAACCACCAACTAGTTGTCACCAAATGTAACTTGCCCGAGGAGTCATTAGAAGAGGTAAGAGGCACCTACACGTCTTCCTGTGGAGCTGCAGAGTCTGCGTCTACAGTTTATACAGAGTCGGCTGTGCAGCTCAGAGAGGCCCAGCTTCCACTTTCCTGCACATATCTATCAGAGTGAAGTGGGCCCAGTGACTGGGGCCTCTCCAGGGCAATGCTGTAAGTTCCAGCCACACAGCTAAGGGTGGAGCTGCAGCAAGCGAGCAAGCTGGCTGGCTAGCTGGGATGCTCACATGAACGTTCACACACACACCTCACCCTCCAAAGATCTAGATAAGTTTAAAGCTGACTGTGGTTGAGGGAGCTAATTGCCCCAGCCACACTTGCCTGAGCTCCCCATTGGAGCTTAATCAGGCAAGGCATTTGTGAAATAATTTTGCTAAAGATAGTCCATGGCCAGAAGTTGACCTCTCTGGATAAACAAACATCCCGATAAGCCGTCGCTGACCTTGAGACGCTTACATAATCCAGCATGTGAGAATCTTACCTTTTCCTCATTGCAGTTTGCCCTTGTACCCATTTGGGTTGTAGAACATCACCACCACCAAGATGGAAGTGATACACTTTTTGTTTCCATAGGCAATGGTTTCTAGATTCTTGGGCCCTTGGGATGAATGAATAGATATTAGGGCTTTTCTCTGTGAAACCTCCAGCGCAGCTAGTGCCCACATCTTCTCATTCACTTGGGTGCACTCTAATCTACCGCAGAGCATGGTCCAATCACATCAGAAGCGAATGCAGCACTTTAAGCTTCTTTATGGTTTGGCTCAAATGCAGTCAAATGTGAGAGGTGTGAGCAGAACCAGTGCTCATGGGCCCTGCACAAAGACGGGGGAAGGCTGGAGTCCCGGTCACAAAAGCCTGTAGTCCAGTGTTGGGGGATGTACCAATGCTTCAGGAACAACTGCTTGATGCACTGATAGTCTCCCACTCTGAACTTGGCTCTGGAAGGAGGAACAACTGTCAATAGCAAGCTGAGTTTGAGGGTACGTCTACACTGCACGATTATTTCGAATTAGCTTAAACCGATATTACAAAACAGATCTAATAAAATCGGTTTAGCGCGTCCACAGTGGGATCCCGAAATCGATTGTTTGCGTCCATGGTCCAAAGCTACCATCGATTTCTAGGGTGAGCAGTGCACCTATGGGTTAAGCTGTTTTCCTCAGCTATCCCATAGTTTCCCCACTTCCGTGTAGAGCACGTCGTGAGGGCCAGAAAACATTCCCGGGTTTGGTGCGTGCGGTATCAGCTTCTGTTGAACCAGCACTCACCCGCTCCCTATGCGATAGCAGGCATGACAAACCATATCTGGCGCCTTTTTCGGTCGCGTACGTGAACTTGAGACACCCACACATGCAATGCATCTTTCCCTTTTAGTTTTAATGTGGGGGGGGGAAATATGAATTCTACTAACTCGATGATAATGCAGCTGTGCCATGTTCAGTCCATTATTCTGAAGGCTTTCTGATTGTCTGGTGGTTCCATGTTCAGTATGCTGTTTAGACCCTAATCACCACGCCGAACACTGGTGGTTTGAAACCTACAGAAGCAATTGGGAGCTTCAGCCCAGAAGATTATTGCAATAATAGTTTAGCAGGAGACTGTTTGTGGACTGACTGTATAGCTCGCGTGAGTCCATGCTAGAATAACGCCCCTAATCAGACCCTTCATGAGACGTCCAATTTGGTCTTTCGTGCGGATCTTCCCCGTTCGGCTTATATACGCATCACTGTAGTACTCTCGCTTTTTATTATCAACGGGCTTTGGTCATTCGTGTTTCGCTGTTATACGAGTCTTGGATACTAACGAGATACTTGTTCTCCGCATTACAGCGCATCCGACCTTATACTCTCCCGTCACAAACGTCTAATGCTGGAAGCATTTTTTCGTTGTGCAGACTGCATCGCCAGCCGGTGCTGCTCAGTGCTCCACGAGCCTATTAGGCAGCAGGAAATGTTAAATTTTCAAAGTTTCGGCGGTGGCTTTCCCTTGCTTTTACCTGCGCCGCTGGGCATCGGAGTTCGAGAGTTGCCTCGCTCACATCCAGAAGACGGTCAGTGCTGCCACTTTCTGCGAGTGCGTGGGCCGCGGAGGCCTAATACGTCAATTTAGTCCCGCTACAACGGAAACCCTAATCCGATTATCACTAGTCGAACTTTTTTATCGTCTTTATGTCTCTCGTTGGAGGAGTTCCCGAATCGATTTAAGTACGAAGCCGTTTAACTCCGATATTTAATGACGACGTCGTGTGAACGGATACAGCGTTAAATCGGTATATCGGCCATTAAACCGATTTAAAGTCGCAGTGTAGACCTGGCCTGAGACGCAGCTACAATGTAAGCAGTTCTTAAAACAAAGAGCACCGAACCCAGCTATGTATGCCCAACTAGTTATACATCTTCCCCCTCCCCCTAAGCTGGCAACCTCTCTGGTCCAGTGGCTGGGCAAAGTTGAGAGGATGGAATATGTGATTTTTAAACTCCAGGGATTCCTCTCAGGGTGGAAAGGAGACCTGGTTTCTGTGCTGGCCCCAGCATGTCATGACTGTCAGGCAACACTTCATGAGGAAAACTGAGTTGCTCTTCTGCTGATGACTCTCATTTCCTCCTCTCCTTATGGGAGATGAACAAAAGGAATCTATAGGAGGGGGATCTGCCAACAGGAGGGGAACAGGAACAGATGCCCTCCCTAGTGGTCCAAACTAATCAATGTGCAGAACCGGGCCAGTTGGGCTCAGCCAACAATTCCCACCCCCCAC
The DNA here is from genome assembly GCF_003597395.2 of Chelonoidis abingdonii. Taxonomy (NCBI): domain Eukaryota; kingdom Metazoa; phylum Chordata; order Testudines; family Testudinidae; genus Chelonoidis; species Chelonoidis abingdonii. Next base: position 16,803,591 of record NC_133785.1, read on the forward strand.
CCCATACTGACAAGTGGTCTGTCACTGGCACAGAGCTTATGTACTGAGCGCTTGGGTATGATGCAGGGAAAGGCCTGGAAAACAGGAAGTGTGGAGATCTATTGAAAAAAAATCCTCAGATCTCTAGGTACAAAGCCCTATAAACACCCTAGATGGGGTTGTTTTTCTCTGGGCTTGCAGCTACTGTCAGGCCTGTGTCATGCTATGGGCTGTTCTGCCGGCAACTCTCTTGTCACTTCTGCTCTCCTAGGAGTGGAACAGAGGGAGGTTCTCAGGCTGCCAGTGGAACAGTAGCTCCACTGGGGTCTCTGTCACATGAGTTCACAGTCTCTGGAAGTCCCTCAGAGAAGCTCAAGTCAAACACAGCAGCACAGCTTTGCTACATGTGGTGGTTCTGTCAGGTCTGTGTTCCAGCCAGTTCTGCCTTGAATCATGTACTTCCTGCCCATAGCTTGAGCACCACACATCAAAGCTGGGAATAAAGTCCCTGGAGTCTGTGACAGCAACAAAAACAATGCAACTATTTTTCCTGTGCTAAGTTTCCTTTCCATTTGCCAAAGGCACCGCTCAGCTCTAGGCACTCCAACCTCATTTAAAAGCTACAGTTCCTATAAAATCAAGGACTGAAATCACCCCACCCCACCCCACCCCACCCTACCCTACCCTACATCCATGCCCACTGGCCAGCTGAACTGCAACTGAAACCTCCATGCATCTCAATCCTCCCCTAACAGCAAGGACAATACATGGCCCTTGCAGCATACCCTAAAGATCCATTGACTCAAGCTATCTTGGGTTAGGAGGGAGTGAATTCCAAAGTCAAGGGCTTCTTGCAAAACATATCCTGCCACCAGTCTCCCTTCCCCCGCTTTTTAAACCAGGCAGTGCTTAATTTGTAATGACAGAGGTCCTGGGGCTCAAGTCTTTTTTTTCATGCATAAAGCCCAGAGGTGTTGGGGTTATGAACTGCCAAGCCTAGAGGTGCCAGGGCTATGAACTTCCACGCCTAGAGGTGCCGGGGCTCAAACCCAGCACAAAGTAAGCGCTGAACCCAGGAGCTGAGAACTTGAGCACCTCCTGCTGACTGTAACTGTGGCCATAACACAGAGCCAAAAAAGCAAGATTGTCACAGTTGTGGTGTAAGGATAATGTTTCCCAGCGGAAGAATACAGAAAAAACTTGGAGGGGAGAGAAGAAAAAGAGTCCATCTGATGCAAGGGGCTTGGATCTGGCTCTGTCCATGAACAGCACCTGGTAATAGGATCAGGAAATGGGTAATTGACCCAGCTCTTGTTCCCTCCAGGCTAAACAGGAACAATTGCTACTCGTTAATCCCAGAATCCCTTTGCTGAATCATCCAGCAATAAGTGACGAGGGCCAAGTTTCCAGAACTTTTAACTGCCTGGAAGTGCTAGAAGCAGCCCTGCCACCCCTGTCTGGGCACCCTGGACTTGCACCTCCGCTGGTTCTAGGAGGTAAGCCAGTACGACCTTGTCTTGTTCCCAGCAGAAGGAGCAGCTTCAATTAACTTGACTGGATGATAAGGATCATTGCTGTTGACAGTAAACTGGCTTGTCTGTTTGCAAATAGCAACTGTCAATTTTTCCAGAGCACCTGCCTGCTCTTTAAGGTAGAAACCTCATTTCAGTGGGTGGGGAAGGGGGAGATGAGCTACGGATCAGATGTATACAGCAGCTATGACTGGAGCCCTTACTCTGTCAATCAGCTGCTTGGGGTGGACAGAGTAAAAGGGGAGGGGAGTGTTTTCTGCAGCCCAGGACAACAGCAGGAATCCTGCTGCTTGCCAGTACTTGTACTGGGCTGTGCATCACCTCTGCTGATTGAAACTGTGGCACTAATACATGCTTTCATGAATGGTTTTGTAGACTGTGCAGTTCCTCTGGCTGATCCCTTCCCGAGAACCAGGCAAATCTGTCTCAGAGTAGCAAAAGCGGACCATGGGTCCAACATGCCCAGCCTGTGCTTTCCTCGGGAATGTTCCGTGTGTTGCAGGCCAGGAGTGAGCTTGGGGTGGCAGCCATGCTGGAATAGCAGAGGGTGCTGCAGGTCAGCAATGAGGTAACAGCAGATTAGGGCACTGGGGGAGATGGCCGCAGGGTAAAAGCACAGGAAGCGCACCAGCAATTATACAGCATGCAGGAAGTTGTGCAGGAAACTTGTACAGTGCTTGTTCCAGTCAATGCAATCGCACTCATTTTTACAAGCATGAAGTGTGTCCACAAAACATTAAGGAAAACATTTAATCTAATACATTTTGCAGTGCCATATTTTTGCTCCAGGTCAAATAAATGATGAGCCTGTTTAGACCAGTTCTGTTAAGTGGAAGTGAGTTAAATAAAAACACAAACCTATGACTGGGAAATGACTGATTTCTCAGAGTAAAATGAAATTGGAGAAGCCTAGGACTGAGCCTGATTCAGAGAGGAAGGAAGAGGCTGAGAGGAAGGAATGTAAAATCCAGGCTATCTTGAGTGGGAAACTCCTGCCTTGCTGAATACTGTATAATTGTACTATTAAAGAAAGAAGGTAAGTAAACTAGTGTTGTGCTTGGCTGTATGGAAGACCTATCTCCCAGGACCAGGAAACTGACCTAGGACTGAACCAGGATACTTAATGGGTGGGTACCACTAATATATTTTAAGGTTAAAAAAAAATTCCATCTTCTGCTTGGCCCTTGAATGAGTATGTGGTTGGTTCAAATTCTTCCAGAGCCAATTTTCAATTAATTTGCAAGCCCTATACAGCAGAGGCGTAGCCTATCTCATCACTGGGTCTCTTGTAGCTTGGCACAGCCCTGATTCCAACCCAAATGCTGGCACTGAAAACATTCACAGCTGCCATCTGCAAAGATAGTAATGAATCAGGAGTTAAACTGTGCAGCTGTCCCCTTGCAAATGAGACATGGCTGCCACCCTGTGCATCCGCAATGAAGAAGCTGCCACAAGATTGCTCAGCTGCCTGAAGGCCCACTAATGAATGACACAGCTGCCATGGCACTTGTTTGGCACAGACCCATTGTGGATGGATTACATCGGCTGACTAGTACCACTGAGCCATGCACTGACCTCTCCCAATAATTATTGGGGCCCTCATTAAGAGCAGTAGGAAACATTACAGAGAAACCATGTATCCCTGTTGCACGCCAGGAGGAATTGGTGGCCTGGGGGAGATGGCTGAATATATTATTCAGTGGGCTCTGTCTCTTTGTTAACACATCGCTGGCATGATGGCCTAGACGCTGATGCTGTGGGGAGGTCCATTGCTTGACTCCCCTCTCTAGAGTGCTGCGCTGCCTCTGCACCTTAACCATCTGGGCAGGTAAATCACAGCCTGCCTGGCAAATGAAAGCAGGGCAACCTCACCTTTTATCAGTCTATCCTGCCTAATCTTTGGGGTTCCTTTGCCCTAGTTACCATCACTGTGATATCTGAGGGCTTCCCAAATTAAAGCTGCAGTGCAAAGTCCACAGGAGCCTTTGTGGACACTTCTTTTCCCCTTGCTACAGGAGGCTCTGCTTGGGGAGTGTGTGTGTTTATATAAACACACACATACACTTTTCTAGAAATTAGATGCAAAAAGCTATTTTCAAAGTTTGTCAGAATTGCAGAGTCAAGTACTGGAGTTAGGCAATGCGCCAAATGTTAAGGTTGCCCTTGCGCCCTTTGTGCAAGTACATTGTGGTAATGGTAATCTTTGACGACATGGTCACACACTATTTTTTGCACGGGCCCCTGCCTCACTCAGTGCATGGTTCTCCATTGTTCAAGTTGAGAGGCAGAGCTAAAGCATAGGAACCTATGGCCCAGCAGAGCTCTCATCCTGCTCACAGCAGCTTTAGGGAGGTCTGGCATCTGTGTGAAACATGAACGTCCCCTACATTGGTGCGGAGTCCCATCACACTCCAATACAGGCGATACAAATATTTTCCTTACAAAAAAGGCACCGAATTAAAATACTGCCTTGGCAGCTGTCAATCAAGGTAGCCACCCCCTCCTCCGCGTCCCTTGGAATAAAGAGGCCAGTAGTGTTGCAGCTTCTCTCTGACATGTTTCTGGGCAGGTGCTGCTGTGTGCCATCCGTTTTGCTTTCTTATTGATCTCCTATGGCGGCTCTGCCACCCTCACCCTGTCTGTGTCCCTCGCTCTCTGCCTGACACATGACTACTTGGCCACATAAGGTAAATGCCTGGCTCTTAATGCTATGTCAATACCAATGCTAATGGGAGTCACACAAGAGCATTGAGCAGTGTACAGGCTGAATGGAAGGATTTTGACAATCAGGCATCCAAGGAGCTAATATTGAGTGAGCCCCAAAAGCCCGGAAGGCAGGAGTGAGCCCCAAAAGCACAAAGCAGCCAGGGGAGTGCCTAAGAGAGCACTCACTTTGATTTCTTTGGCAGTTCTGACTGAGTAAGGACTGCAGGGTTTTGCCTCTGACTAACCCTTTAGCAACTTATCACTACTACAGTCTCTCCAGCGTGTCATGCTCTTACCTTACAGTTTGGACGCTTCGTGGCTTGGAGATATATTTTCAGGCCCCCAGCTAGTTAAGCCATCTGTTTTTGTAGGCATGATTGACCGATGTTTTTTCTTTTGTGCAGTAGAGAGGAGTAGATACGCAAACCTTAAATGACTGCATAGCTTGGGAAATGAGGCAGTGACAGCAAACTGTAGAAGTGCTTCCAAAGTATCATGGAGATAAATTCTTCAGTTAATTATTCAAAAATAAATAAATACAATCAAAGGTGGGGAGGGAATCTCCCTAAAAGCAGTGGCTCTTGTCAGCCTTGTGAAGTATAGAAGGAATTCTAATGTGGAAATTTACAGTATTGCACAGTGGCTGCAACTTGATTCAATTTGAGGATGACCTGATGTTCCTGGCCTCAATTTTTGATTATATTTTTTTGGTTCATGATCATCTGCAGCACCAGATTCCCTGAGCTCCTTGCAAGCTTGTGTTAGTTGGAAAGATAGCTGGGGGGAAGGGGAATAAAATCTTTTCTTTGACTGGCTCGAGTAAGAAGGATTCATCATTTCAAAGGCCACAACTCTGTGTTTATTCCAGTCCTTGTGCTCTTCACAAAGCCCCGGGCCATCCTGCTGCCTAGCTGAATAGTTCTGATCTAACTTCAAAAACTCCTTGCTGGGGGCTGGATTTGGTTCCGTGGCATCCACATGCAGCAGTAGGGCCAGTGTTGAGCCCCACATGTCAAAAATCTGTGTCAGTTGTTTTTCTTTGACAGGTGCTGTAAAGCTTTCAAAACAAGTAATAGATCTTAGGCCCTGAACTATCCTCTGCCCTAAGCCTGCTTTCTGAGCTTATAGTTTAGATTCTGGTTCAGCAAGTGAAAAATGGCACATCCACTATGTCTACTGTGAATGTCTTCTGCGTACCCAAGATGCAGGATGGATCTCGAACATTTTTTTAAATGGAAATGCATTTTTGGATTCTGTTTGCATTGTTACAGGTCAGAGACATTTGAAATGCAGAAGGCAAATTGTTTGGGCTCCCTTTCATTCCTGCTTTGTATTGTGAGGGGGAAAATTCCCATTATGGAAGCTGATTAGTTATTTGGCAGTATTTTTAGTCAGGCTGAACCTGACGGAAGTAGAACGTAGCTTGCGCAAAGTAGAATGCAGCCTGAGGGGAGCTGGGGAGCTCCAAATGCAGCACTAGCTGGTTTAGCTGTGATTCTCTGCTTGGTAGAGCAGTTCAGACTGATAAAATATATAAAGTGAAAAACTGAAAATAAGAGACAGACCACAATGCTGTTCTTGCAAAAAAGCTAAACTAAACAAACCTCACATCTCTTCTGATTATAGCTTTTTTGTTTGTTTTGAGTGTTTGTTTCCTTTAAAGGAACATTGTGTGAGTTCTTGTGTGTCAAGTACTGGAACTAGGAAAATAGAAAATGTATTTATGGAGAGGGAGGTACAAGAAAAGAAGTTGGGTTGACTACTAGGAAAACAGGACCAGGAGAGGTACAAACTGTGGGTGTTTCTATATGTATATATAAAAGTTCATTGAAGAAAATCCCTACTTTGAAAGTACTTTGTAAGGGTTGCAAAGTGGAACATGCCTGGTTGGCCCAGGTATGCTATTTAAGGCCTAGAGGAAACAGCTGGAGGCTGTCTGTGCAACTAGGTGGATCCCTGACTTACTGCTGTAAACAGATCCTTCAGTGCCCTCCTGGTACTTGGTCTTGCTCTTGGTCCTGGTTCCTGGTCTCCTGCTCTGCTCCTGATGCCTCGTCCTGCCTCTTTTCTGCTAACCCGACTTGGCTGGTTCACTTGGCTCTGACCTGGACATCAATGTTGACACCGAGCAGTGCTTATGGTGTGTCACTGGTATGGACTACTGCTTCTGGCCTTGGCCCTCTAGACTGAACTCCAATCATATTATAGCGTCCCCTCCAACCAAGGCCCACCCTTGACCCCACGCCTTGTATCTGGGGTGTTGATACATGATCACAAACTACTTGTTTCCAAGGGCTTTTTTTTTTTTAATTTTAATTGAAAAATGGGTAAACAAAGAAATTCTCCTGAGTGCAACTAATTGCTAGGCGGTAGTAGGACACTGGGTGTCAAGATTGCTGGGTTCTAGTCCTGGGAGGCAGCTTTTCACTTCCAGCTGCAGTAATTTGTTAGCCTTACTGCTGTGCTGATCACTGGCACAAGAAAAAGTACATTGAGGTCTATGAATATGAAGCCCTGTCCTTAGCCTGGATAACAGGAGGAAAAGCCTGTAAATGCAGAGAATTCATCTATCAAATTTCTAACTTCGCCTTTGCAAGCATCTGGGGGGTTTCACTTTCAAACGGAAACATAAACAAACTGTAACTCATGCAAAGGAACTATTTTTGTTACAGGCAGCTCTGTTCTTTCAGCTACATCCCTTTCCATCAGGGTGGCAGCTGTTCTAACACACGTTCTCTCTGTGTCACCACTTCTCCTAGGCTGTAATGCTGGGTCCTATTAGGGTAAGTCCACACTACCCACCAGATCAACGGGTAGCGATTGATCTATCAGGGATCGATTTATCGTGTCTCATCTAAATCGATCCTTGCCGCGCTCCCCGTCAGCTCCAGAACTCCACCAGGGCAAGAGGCAGAAGTGGAGTTGACGGCAGAGCCACGACCGTCGATCCCACGCCGTGAGGATGAGAGGGAAGTCAAAATAAGATTCGTCGACTTCAGCTACGCTATTCTCGTAGCTGAAGTTGTGTATCTTAAATCAACCCCCTCTCCACCGCCTGCAGTGTAGACCAGCCCTTAGATTCTGGTTATGAAGAGGGCCTTAAGCATTAAGTTTGACCATATGAAGGAGGTATGTATCTGACCCCATCTGTAAAGAGTTTCTCTCTGCCTCTAGCTGATGATGTTTCAGAAAAGCCAGGTGTAAACAACATGAATACAAATGGAAGTGGCACACACTGCTACATCTCCCGTGGGTGCTCTGGGGATGCATCTTCCCTGAAGCATCGTCATTTTTTAATGATGATCATAGTGACAAGCTTCTTCTCCTCGTCCCCAGAAAGAATCCAATTCCTTTAACCCTTGGTACGTATGTCTCAGAACAGGGCCTGGCAGAATGAGCTTCTGTCTTTACACCCTCAGAACAGGACCTGGGGTGAGGGCGAAGTGGGAACACTGTTCACTGGGATGTGTAAGGTTGATCATGTTTTTGCTGTGACTATCTCTCCTTTTTGTAATGTGACATAGAGAAGGAATGCGTTGTTCCCTGAAGAGCAGTGAGTTTTCCTTTGAGGTGCCTTATCTTTAACTTGGCCTTTCACTTATATTGTAAAGAGGAGCCAAGTGTATTGGTGTGTGAGAGTTAAACAGCAACTGAAAAAAGCCCAAGCCCACCTGTTCCAGATCCCCTGTCAATTCTGTGCCGGATTCATTCTCAAGGGAAACCTCCCAAATGGTTCCATTGATGAAGTCACCTAATGAATATTCATTGTTGTTTGCAGTGTTGTTGAAGCTGTGTTAGTCCCAGGATATTAGACAGATAAGGTAGATGAGTGTGACGTACCAGCGTACAGTTCAGACCAGTGGGAGGCAGGGGGGAGTCTGTGTCACCACTGCCCTGCAACCCTGGATGTCTTACAATGTCTTGTTGAAGTAGCTCCCACCTAGGTTGTTCACAAACAGCCAAACAGCATGTCCACCACACCCTGAGTGTGTGTGTGCAACTGAAGCCTGCCAGTTACACCCTCGCTCTCACCAGCCTTGGTTAAAGTGCAGCGTGACCCCAACACGCCCCCAGTCCTGGATATCCCCCCAGAAATGTATGTCCTGTACTGCCCAGCCCTCTCCTGGACTGTACAAATATATTAAATCTGTTATTCCTTTAAGGGGAAAATGTACCAGCTTATTATCTTAAATAGAGTTACCCAGACATTTCAGTTTAAACACACCAGATTAGATCAAGCAATAAAACTAGTTTATTAACAACAAAGAGAGAGATTTAAAGTGAGTACAAGTAATGAGTCATAGAAGTCAGAAATGATTACAAGAAAAAGAAAGAAAATGCCTACTAGGGCCTAATTTAATGAACTATATTAGATTCAAGCAACATTTCTCACCATGTGCTTCCAGCAATGTTACTGAGCAAACTCTTCAGGTCAGGACCCCTCCTTCCAAAGTCCAATGGCTGTTTGCTTTTGTTTTTTCAGGTACAATGAATTTAATGGGCAGAGGGAGGGAGAGGGGTGTCTTGGGGTGTTTGTCCCTTCTTTTATAGTTTCAGTCCCCCTCTTGCAAAAAAACATTTCCAGCTGGGAACTAAGAGACAGTCTGTGTGGAAGGAGGTTCCCTGCTTTTTTTCCACCTGTTTGAGCTTCCCTTGTTTTCCCTTCCTGATCGATGACTCTCATTAATGCTTAAATGCAAATTAAGGTAAACGTGCACTCCTTCGTTCCAGAGAGGCCTGTTCGATCAGTTTGGTGCTATGTGAGTTTTGAACATCATACATGGAAATCTTATAACTTCATATATAATGTTGCCACATGTATTTTATCCGGACAGTACTGACCAGCAAATTATGAGTTTTCAAAGGAGTTTACCAGGCATACCCTGGCCTAGACAAAGATTATTACAGTAATGTGTAGGGTGTGACTACAAGGGTGTATTCTATCCCAGGGAGATATCATCTTCTATTGGACCAACTTCTGTTGGTGAAAGAGACTTGCTTTTGAGCTAATACAGAGCTCTTCCTTAGGTGTGTGTAAGCTTGAAATCTTGTCTCTTTCACTAACTATGAGGTTGGTCCAATAAAACATATTACCCCATTCACCTTGTCTCTCTAATCAATATTCACTCATTGACCACTTCCTCAGCTAGGCTGAGATTCTGCAAACATTAGGAAGAGGGTTGAATAAAAGGGTGAAGCCCCTTATACCAATGGTCCCACTCTACAAGCGCTATCCTACTGTAGCTTCAGCAGCTGTGCCAGGGCTGGGCTGGTAAAACATCTCCCTTCTCAGCATGCCAGCAACAGATTATTAGGCTGTGGTTTGAGTGTTGGGACCTCACTGAGGAAGCACTGGGGGGCAGAGTGGTCTCAGAAGCCTATGCTGTGGGGTGTGCACTGCCTTGGCCCCACCTGCACTGTCCTGTGGCGACAACCCCCAGGCATGTGGCCTAGTCCTGTGCTGACCTTTTGGTGTGGAAGCACCTGGCACGGTGTCATAGCCCACCAATAGGAGCTCTTCCCTGCACCCGTGATAGTGGGAGATGGCTGGGTAAGCAACTGGAATATGTCGCTCCTGTAGTAGCTGTAGGGGGTGTCCTTACTCCTTCCAGTGGGTATTGAAGGCACCTCTTCAAGTGCAGCTAAGGCGCAATGCCTAGGTATGGGTCATCGCGTTCTGGATTCATGCAACTGATCATTTCAAAACACGGCACCAGGGCTATAGTCCCACTCGCTCCTGTGGCTGCTGTCGCTGCTGGCCTAATTGGGAGGAACCTGTCCTGCCATGGCTGACAGATGAGGGGACACGGAGGGCAGCAGGAGTCTGAGGTGGGGGTGGATAGTTCAGTGGTTTGAGCATTGGCCTGTTAAATCCAGCGTTGTGAGTTCAATCCTGGAGGGGGGCATTTAGGGAACTGGGGTAAAAATCTGTCTGGGGATTGGTCCTGCTTTGAGCAGGGGGTTAGACTAGATGACCTCCTGAGGTCCATTCCAACCCTGATATTCTATGAGAATGGGTGAGTCTGTAGTGGAACTGGGCTTTTCCTATCTGAGCTCAGGCAGAGAATGTTCAGGTCCATGTGTGAGTCCTGGCCCCACACCCATAGAGCATGCTGTGAGTTAGGACTGCAGGGCCTAGCAGAGCTGGGGCAGCCCAGGTTGGGGAGAGCAGACTGAAGTGAGCTGTATGGTACAGGCAAAGATGGCACAGCCTGCCCATGCTGTAACTTATTCTCTCATTTTGAAGCAATAGAAGGTGGTAGTTTCACCCATTTCCTCCTTTCTCCCTCCCGCCCATGCAGCTGTCTATTTCCCTCTGTTCTCTGGGTCAGTGGGTTTCCCTGTGACAGTGTCTGCAGCTGCATTGATTAACTGAATTGATATTTCCAGATACACAGGCCTGGTCCAAGCCCTGCAGTCCTTTGTGTTGGGAGCTGAGGGCAGCTCCGTACCAGAGCATGAATAAATGTCCATTTAAATCTCCCCTTTGTCCTGACCTGTGCAGAGCCAGTGGCTACTCCACTGAAAACAATGGAGATATTTACATAACAGGGCTCTGGCAGAGCGGCCTCACTGGTCCATGGCTGACGTCAGGAACACGTTGTTCCCAGAAGGACCCCATTGACCAAGGCTTGCTAAATAAGCAGTTCTGTGAGGCATTGTGGTATTGCCCCAACAATGCTCTCCTTCTGGCCAATTGACTTTATCACAGGTAACAGATGATTCATCTGTTGTTCCTGGATTGCCAGCTGAGGCCAGGTGTTCCTGGCTGATAATCCTGTCCAGGCAGGAAGAAGAGGGTCAAAATATTGTGACGTGGTTCAGTGACAATGGCTGAGTGTGCTAAGTGATGCGCAGTTGGTAGGAGAGCTGGAAACAGCTCAGCTGGGCAAATAACAGTGGGGAAATCACTCCCAAGTCCCAAAGAGACAGCAATCCCCTTTCAGAGCTCTTTGCGGGAGTTTGGGGAAAAGGGGGTGCTCTGTCTTTTGATGTTGTGGGTGCTTTGCATGGGTCCTGCTCCTTCCACTATGAGAGGAGAACTCCTGCTGAATGTCCAAGGAATGGGCCGGTCGCTCCCTGGGTGTAGGCTTTGGAACTGAACTCCAGTGCACAGCTAGGCAGCTGCCCTGCGCAGGGGGAGCCTCTGCAGCATAAACCTCTCTCTGTTTAATCCATGGTATGTACTATGTGTCCATCACCCTGGTGCCTCAGCACCTCCATACCTCCCTGTGGTCACGTATAGCAGAGAGTGTCTCCGGAGCAGTTCAGACATCAGTTTAGAACAGGGATGGGCAAACTTTTTGGCCCAAGGGCCACACCTGGGTATGGAAATTGTATGATGGGTCATGAATGCTCCTGAAATTGGGGGTTGGGGTTGGGGCTCCATCAGGGGTGCAAGCTCTGGGGTGTGGCCAGAAATGGAGTTCAGGGTGTGGGAGGGGGCTCCTGGCTGGGGCAGGGGGTTGGGATGAGGGTGTGGGGGGGAATGAGGGCTCTGGCTGGAGGTGCAGGCACTGGGATGGGGATGAGGGGTTGGGGGTGCAAGAGATTGCTCTGGGCTGGGACCGAGGGGTTTAGAAGGTGGGAGAGGGATCAGGGCTGGGGCAGGGGCATGGCAGGGGGTCAGAGATGCAGGGTCTGGGTGGCACTTACCTCAAGCAGCTCCCAGAAGCAGCGGCATGTCCCCGCGCTGGCTCCTATGCGGAGGCGTGACCAGGCAGCTCTGCGCACTGCACCGTCCGCAGGTGCCACCCCTTCAGCTCCCATTGGCCAGGAAGGGAGCTGCAGGGGCAGCACTTGGGGTGGGGGCAGCTTGCGGAGCCCCCTGGCTGCACCTACATGTAGGAGCCAGAGGGGGGACATGCTGCAGGGCAAGCCCCGGATTCTGCTTCCCAGGGAAGCTCGAGGGCTGGATTAAAACATCTGGAGGGCTGGATGTGGCCCCTGGGCACACCTCTGGTTTAGAAGATGGCAAAGCGATCTGAGTCCTTTCTACTGGCCAACACTAACTGGGCAGACTGCCCATATGGAGCCCATCAGTGTAGCCCCTTATCAGCCAAAGGGGTCACTGTTTATTATACAACACTCTCCTTTCTCCTCTGGGATCCTAAGAGCATTAACTGATGGAGTTGAGGGACTGATTGATGTTCCCTCTCCTCCCTAGGGGCTGAGCGTGCTGCTTCTACTGAACTCCCAGCCCCTGACAGCCCGCATGGGAATGCAAGGACTTGGGACTCTGACCCTGCTCACGTGGCACTGCACAGCTCATGACCCTAGAGTCACCGGCCTGGCCCAAACCTTCTCCTTGGGACTGTCCTGGGACCACATGATTCCTGACCTCCATGATTCAAACCTTGGGAGTGTGGTTTTGAAGCTTGATAATTTTTGTTGTTTAAATTCCAGTTGAAGCCCAATGGCCAAGTCTGCGGGGACAGAGCCTGTTCTACTGGGCCAGGCCTCTCCTGGGGAGTGGGGAATGTTTGGCCAGTGAAGTGAACTGAGGGGCCTAGTGTGCTCATTCTTACTGTTCAGCTGTTTGGCAGGGAAGGTGTCTCTGGGACACAAGACAGGAGGAGGGAGTTGCCTGCCTTGGGAGCGGTGGCAGAAAAGGGGGCCTGGCTGCAGAGCAGCTGAGATGCAGTGCATGACTATTCCATCCTCTAGAGCGGACTGTTCAAAAACTGGCCACATAATGAGCCCCTCTCTGCCCCATGCCATGTGCTCATAAAACCATCCTAGTTGCCCCACTGCTCCAAATAGTGGTGAAAATGATAAATGGAGCTGCCCAGTTCAGCCTGTGCGGAGGCAGGACAGGGAATATGGTGTGAATGAGGGGGCTGGGTGTGCCCCCTTCCTCTCTAAATCCTAGCTCTGCAAGTGCTAAACAGCAGCAGATATAATGCCAAGAGACATGAATAAACCAAGGAAAAAGCTTTTATGGGAGAGGTAGAGGTTACAGCTGTTAAACTGCAGCCTGATATCTGGTGCATGAGCACACGGTTGGTGAGACTAACATGTTAATAACTGAACCTCACGCAGTTACAGTGATGGTCAAGGAGCAGGGTTCAGAGCAAGCCCCTCCCAGGTGCTCTGCCTTCCCAAGTGGACTTTCAGTAGATAAGGAGGAAGAGCCAAGCTCTTCTCTGGCCTGCATGGATAGTAAGATCCCAGGGCACTTCTTGTCAGAGCTGGGGTTTATGTCCGGTGTCCTTGGTCAGGATTTTCCCTGTCCCTGCTGCAGTGCTGTGTGCTGTTTGTGGTAGTCGCACTATAGCTTGTAGTGCTGCGATGTAAAGGCTGCTGCCTGCCCTCACCAGAGGTGGTTGCATCTCTTTGGTGCTGTATATAAAAAGGTGATGCAGAAATGTTAAGTGTTTCCTTAGTCCCTCAGGGTGACAAAATTCACCTTGGAGCATTGATCAGTGGTCAGCCAGTCAACACTCCTGGAGCCCACAAAACACCAGCACCCAATACACAGAGTGCTGCCTGTGCTGCTGCTGTGCATTATTGAGAAGTGAATGATGGCAGATGCCATGATCTGGGTGTGAATAATGGGTCAAGTAACTCAAATCCTATTTTCCATGTTATCAATATTTATTTTTTAAACCCTAGTGGTAGGTTCCAAATTTTGTCAGTTGCACTTATTCTGAGGCATTTCCTTTATCTGTGGATAATATGTGCAAGGGAGAATGGGCTAGGTTAGTATGAGTGCGATGAGATGTGGTTGGGTCCAAGTGGAAATCACGTGGCAGGACCAAAGGGATTGTGGCAGTGAGGCATGTGAGCAGCTGAATCTCCAGCTGTGACGTTTACGGCATGGAATCTGGATGGAATCCACATGCACTGCATCTGTTCAATATGTTGGTCTGGATTATATGTAGGCTGGCTAAGAGTGAGGCCTATGGATAGCCCTGGGCTGGGTTTGGGGTTGGACCAGATTGTGTTCTCACTCTGAGGTCATGATTGGGGCTAGATTGTGGCCCTGGGTTAGGGTCGGCTCATGGCCCCTGGCTAGGGTTAGGGTTGAGACTGGATGTGGCCTCAGGCTAAGGTTACAGTTGAGGCCAGATTGTAGTTTAGGGCTAGAGGGTGATCCTAGCTAGGTGTAGGGTTGGGGCTAGATGGGAGACCGAGATTTGGGTTACATTTTACACTGCACTAGATTTGTTTCCAAACTTCACTTGCCCCTCCCCTGAGAGATTCTAAGCTCTCTGTTCCGGTTTTAGGGTGACCAGATGTCCCAATTTTATAGGGACAGTCCTGATTTTGGGGTCTTTTTCTTATATGGTCTCCTATTACCCATCCATCCCTGTCCTGATTTTTCACACCTGCTGTCTGGTCACCCTATCCACTTTGTTCCAGATAAGGGGGAGGAGGAAGAAGGTTTTTGCCACTAGGAATGTTGGACAGTGAAGTGTGATTGTCCACTAACTTTGCAGAGCAATTCCTTGAATAGGGAAGTGGGGGATGGGTCAGGGGGTCATAGCTGCATCTGAGCAAGGCTGGGATGGGAGATACAGGGAGTGGGTAAGCAGCATCTTCCTACAGACTAAGAGTCCTAATCTCCTGACACCCCAAAACTAACCATAATAGCCTCTTACCACTAGTAATTGGGGTTAACAAACATCTGCTGTCCAGGAGACAGTTCCCCTCTAGGTATCAAGACAACACCTGGGACAGCATCTGGGAAGTAGAGGCACTGAGGGGCATGAGGATTTTATGAGATTGCATCTGCTTCTTAGCTGGAGTGTAATTACTGCTGCATGTGGGTCTACTGGCTAGCTCTGCCTAGGGGGATGTTTATGGAGCCCTAATTGAGCTAAGCGGTAAGGGTGACTCCTGCTGTAAGCAGCTCCTAATGAGTAGGGTGAGGTTGACTGGGACTTTGCAGGCCAGGCGGGTTTGAGGAGTCAGCAGGAGAGAGGAGTCAGATGGAAAGCTTGCCACTTGTTGGTGCCTGCATATGGTGGAAGGCAATACCCAGGCTTTCCAGTCAGCCTCCTGAGTGCTCAGATGGGGAGATTCCTCACATGCAGGCTGGTGCTGACTGTGGGGAGAGCTCTGCATTCTGTCAGCTTGGACAGCAGGCCTCTGCATGTTTAGAGGCAAAAGACAGGACAGACCACGTCTCTGTGCTACAGGTAAATGAGAACAGGGGCTTTTCAGTACATGTTTGGCCAGTGCTTATGCCTCTAACACAGGGGTCGGCAACCATTCAGAAGTGGTGTGCCAAGTCTTGTGCCACTAATACATTTTAATGTTTTTAGACGGTCTCTCTCTATGTCTATAACATATAACTAAACTATTGTTGTATGTAAAGTAAATAAGGTTTCTAAAATGTTTAAGAAGCTTCATTTAAATTAAATTAAAATGCAAATCTTATCAGTTTAGTGTGATCCTTGCCCTTGCTTTTCCTTGCTGAGTTTTCCAGTGTCTGGCACGTATTTGGATACTTTAAGCTGCACACAGGTTACTGAGTGATCAGTTGTTAACTGGCTCCAAGAGGGAAAGAGGATAGATTTCATGTGTGAAAATACCTGTTCACACAGGTATGTGGATCTAAATGCTGAAAGCATTGCAAACACAATTTTCTTCAAACAGTTAAATTTCACTAGCAGGGGTGTCCAGCAGGTCGGAATAGAGGCCCCATGATTTCTTTCGGTAGCTTCAAGTGCACTCTGCAGATCTCCAAACTTTGATGGCCACAATTCTGAGCTTTTTAACTGAATGGGCTGCATTTCAAAATCTTCAACACGCATCCGCTGAAATACAGACAAATCCAAGTCGCTTTTGTTGAACTTTTCAGGTTTAATTAGAAAAGAAAGAATTGGGCCAAATTGCTGGAAATCTTGAAATCTGTCAGAAAATTCTGATTCCAATTCTTGCATGCTTGAAGTCTTCAAACCACAATTTGAGGACTTCAATAACTCAGACATAGGTTAGGGGTTTGTTATTGAAGTGGATGGGTGAGATTCTGTGGCCTGCATTGTGCAGGAGGTCAGATGATCATAACTGTCCCTTCTGACCTTAAAGTCTATGAGTCTATGTACATTCCAATCTCGTTGACACTGGCAGTGCAGTGTGTCAATAGCTCTTTTATGTGTTGGAAGTAGAGAAAAGTAGAAGTTCAAATATCCTAAGGAAAAATATATATATATTCCCCACCTGTAAATGGCTTTCCGTTTTTTGCAATGCACTGTGCAATCTCGTAACTTCCTTCTGTGGCTTGATTTTTACTTACACTTAAGCTTTTAAAAACACTGCTTTGCTTCTCATATCCTGCTACTGCCTTTTTGATCGATTCAGTCTTGTCTGCTTCATCAAGAAAGGTTTTCTTGTGCTTCGTTTCAAAATGTCGTAGAACACTTGATGTGTGACAAACAACACTTTCACAACAGAAAGCACAAACAGCATGGTCCTTCTTTTGAATAAATCTAAATGTCTGTCCAAGAAGGCTGAAATGAACGGACATCTAACTTTGCTTTCTTTGGAGCTGACATTTTGTCAAATGTACCCTTCAACTCACAGTGGGGAAAAAAATGGCAACAGATGGCATGCACAGTGTCAAACGCAGTGTGCTGTTCCATGTGGTCTGATATAAGCAGCAAACCAGGACTTAAAAATATCCCAGTGGCCTGTAACAATTTTTAAGGTGGGGGTGCTGAGCTGCGCCCCCACTTGCCCCTGTCTGCACCCCTCACTGCCCCAGACTGGGGCCAGTAGGCCTCAGCTGGGGATAGCTGCAGAGCACTGGGCTGAGGCCAGGAGCAGAGCCCTGGGCTGGCTGCTGGTACCCCAGGCTGGCAATGGACTGAGTGGGGCCTGTGGCCCCGACCCCGGCTGGCAGGGGGCTAGCGGCCAGAACCCTAGACTGGCAGCTGTCTGAGCGGGGCCGGCAGACGGAACCTCAGGCCGGCAGCAGAGTGCCAGTGAAAATCAGCTCACGTGCCACCTTTGGCATGTGTGCCATAGGTTGCCAATCCCTGCTCTAGCATCAAGCTTTCTGCTGAGGTGACCTTGAGCAAGTCACTTCTGTTCTCTGTGCCTTGGTTTCTCCCCGCCTTAAAATGGAGACAGTGCTTCTGTTCTGACCCACCTTTGTATAGCACTTTGAGAGCAGCTTGAAAAGGGCTATCTCAGTACGGAGCAGTGTTACTATTCCTGTGGGGAGTTACCGGACTGGTGGGAGTGAGGTTAGGCTGATCTAACTCAAATCCACTCCGTGAAGCATCATGATTCAGTCACATCAGTCAAATGACTTTGCAGTAACAGGAAGTTCAGATTAATATATTCCACTTATGGAAGCCCCAGGCTGGGTGTTGGGCTTAGTGTGTCATGATTCCCAAATCATTACTAGCTATTGAATTTGAATGCATTTTTTCTGGCAAATCATTAGCCGCTGGGCTAGAATTCACGCTCTAGTCTGCGGATAACTGAGCCAAGGCGTTTCCCTGCTGAGTAGCACAAAGAGGAGGTGGGGAACAAATTTCACAGTGAGGAGCAGCTTTCAGGGCAATCACACCCCACTGCCGCCACCACCACCATCATATTTTACCTCAGAGGTTTTAGTCTTTCAGTCCTGGGGGATGCTCTAAAATCTGCTAGGCTGACTCTGAAATCTATCCATTGTTTCACGTGGGTGTCATAGTATTCCAGTCTCTTCCTGGGAACTAGTAAGGGTGTCTGTGTACAAAGATAATGTGTTTATTCTTTGTTTCATGCGGGTGAAAGGTGGGTTGACAGCCCCGGAGAGTGCAATCCCCATTTATCCCCATAGCACAAGCAGTGTGGGAGAATAAGCTTTCAACACCAGTGCCTTGCCCCATTGTGACAAAGTCAGCTCTCTTTGCTCTGGATCCTTAGCAAATGAGTTCTCTGAGCCCATGGGTCCAGCTTACTCCTCTCAAGATTCAAGGGGTTGAGCAACCTGAGCTTCTACCCAGAATTTGGTGAGTATATGGGCTCCCAGCACCTCCACATGTCAATGCTGAAGTTATATTTGTAGCAAGTGAATAGGGTGCTCCTGATGTCATCAGTATGTGAAGGCTCTAAGGATGGATGCAGCAGTCTAGATTAGTGATCATCCCATTAAGGGTGACTACAGCTGTGGGAAGCCCTTTGTAGATTGCACCTCCTTCTGAGGAACTCTCACAAATCCTGGCCAGTTTCATAGTTACTTTATTCATTCTCCCATGCCCTGGGATTCATATCTTCCTGGTCTGTGGTGGATGAGCTGGACTCAGCCTGAGTGTATCTTACAGAAAGGAGCTATTTTCTCAGGGTGCTCACAATGCCTCGCTTCCAGAGGGTCTGTGAGACACCATTATTAGTTATCACTTGTCTCCATAGTGTGCCAGATGCTGCCCATGCACAGATAGGGGCTGCATTTTCCGGCTATCTGAAAAGCTCACAATCTCAGAAAAGGAGCAACATTCTTTATGTGGTATCCCTCCCCCCAGACAATGGCTCTTCCACTGGGATATAATTAGTGACTGTTTCCATATGATAGTAGAAGTGGGACCGGAGGAAGGATTTAGAGGAGAAGGTAGAGGCCTTGTGGATCAGTCCAGAGAGGGTGTTCCAAGAGTAGGGGATTGGGTGGGATAAAGCACAGCGATGGCTGTGGGAGAAGGTGGTGATAAAATCTGTGCAGCACTGACTCCCCTGTTAGGAAGGGAACTAGCCCCTGAAATTTCACCCTCTGGGAGATGTCCCCAGCTTGAAAAGGAGAAGTGTGGTCGACGCTATGCAGAGAAGACTTTCCAGCACCCACTATCTCCCTTTCTCTGCTTATTGTAAAAACCTGGGCATATTTCAGGACTTCAAGGGACCTGGGAAATGGGACCATTCACTGAGAGAGTTTTGAGGAAGCTGGTTCAGAATCAACATATGCAACTGAGCAGCTGTGAAAGTGAAATCAAAGGCAATCTGCTTGTGACCTGGGACTTGGCCTCACTGTTTCATTCATGGTGTTCTAAGCAGGCATCCTGCCAAGGCCTGACTGTCTCCAACAAATGGAACAACTGAGATTAGCAAGTCTGAGCCCCGAGGAGACTTTTGTTCCTCTTACATCTTGTAGTGTTACAGCTTTTGTTGAACCTGGGCTCCTTTCCTTCAGACACCACCTGGCTCTCTGAAGTAACTGAACAGAATGTTCTTCATAGAGGAATAATTACAGTGTTCTCTGACGCAGCACCCTCTGTTCATTGAAAAAATGTGTTGTTTTGAGTCTGAACCTGGTCAGGAGTCACCAAAGTCATTCTTGCCTGAAGGCCATTTGGTGCCATGTATAAAATCAGTTGGTGGGTCTCAGACCAGTTCCTCCTATTGAGGCAGATGATTTGGCCTTATAAGGAAAATAACACCTAAGAAGGCCACCTTGTTGGCTTTCTCAGCAGAGAGGCTGATGAATGAATAGACCACAGAGACTGAACTATCCTCTTCATTTGTGTCTCTTGTTCCTTTTTAAGTGACTATTTCTTTGGATTGACAACCCTGGAGGTGGAAGGTCTCAAGGTATCCTGAGACTTTGTGCAGCTTTAGCAGCAGGGCACGCTTACCCCACACAATGTTCTCTGCCTGTGTGTCTCAGCCTTATTTTGAGGAGCTGTCCTGGGGTGGGTGGGTCAGAGGAGAATTCAGTCCTCCATGACCTGTTTAGTCCTTTACCCATCTGCTGACAGTCACTCCCTCTCCATTAGGAAGAACTGTTCCTGAGCCTAACTGGGTAGATATTACATAATTGTCCATTATGGGGTTTCATATGGTCACTGCTGGAGACTGTTAGATGTACTACTGGTTAGATCCAGCCTGACAATTTCTATGTTCCAAGCCCTGATGGCTCATTTCTTCCCTCTCCTGTGATCAAAAGGGAGTAGATGTGATTCTACTATTATTCACTGTGGCTTTCTGATGTATGTTGTGAATTTCAACTTGCTACCAGAGAGTAACTCGTTCTACAGTTCCTTGCCCGATCTGATTCCCCACTCCTTTACATTAAGATCTTTGGGTGTACTTCCTCCATAGGCCCTGGGACACTGCAACATTGGCCCCTAAATGGAAGGGACCAGGGGGGTTTGGGGTAATACACATGCTCCAGACCCTCATGTTTGCAGAGCTGCCTGATGGATTCTGATGGGCTCATTTCCATGCGAGAGCTGGACTGAGTCAGTCTCCTGATCCAATTAGCTCACTGCTGCAGCGCTTCCCTTCTGTTTTAATTTGCTTTTCTCGTTTGTGGCATTCTTTTCTGTTCTGAAAGGAGCTTTGGGAGGTTGTTTTGCACCTCACCCATTAGAATAAAGAACAGCTGCCCACTCTGCTCCCTAGGGCTCTCTTCCATAGGGAGATTTTTATTTTGGTGCTTTGATATCCTCAGAATTTATTCTCGCAGCAACTCTGTTTTCATGATAAAATGGAAATGTTTCCAGTGGGTGGCTTTGAAAATGAGAAGCTGAGCAAAGAAGCTAAAAATAGGGATCAGAGAGCAGCTGTGCAACTGGTGAGCAGAGTTGCTATGTAACAAGCCCAAGGCTGCATTTGCAGCAGAACTGGGAAGATGTTAGCATTAGTATCAGAGTGATCTGCTCTGGTCGGCATCTGGAAGAGTGGGAGCAGCAACACTGGTGCATGTAGCACCAGAGTTCAGGAAGAAGGCTCTGAGGAAATCCAAGAGGTACAGTCGAGAGAAGGTCTGTGCAGGAAAGGGGCAGGGAGAAGAGTCTATAGCATCCACTCTGCCTTGAAGTGCGCTGCAGCCATGTTCAGTATGAGTGATCAGTTAACCCTGCAATGGTAGAGCAAATGAGCTCAGCTAGAAGGCAAAGCTTGAGCCTTCCCCTGGGTTCTGGTGCTAACTCTGGGAACACACAGAATGACGGGGCAGAGCTGCAGCTGCCAACTTCATGCTCTCACAAGTGCTATTGACCCATTCTAGCAGAGCTGCTGGGATTCTTGGGCAAGGGGGATTCCAACATGGCACCCAGAGCATAAAAAGCTAGTAGAACATCTGGTATACACCGGTAGCACTCTGCTGAATGGTTGGGGTTACCCAGCCCCACATCCCCTTGGCTTCGACCTGTTCACACTGATGAGATGCACCATGCCCCAGTGGTTTGTGTAAGGCAGGAAAGCACATACATTACTTTGGCTGAACTTCAGCCAGCTCTGGGCTATTTTGGGAGCCTATAAATGACGGGGCCCGCCAAGAGTTCTGCCTGCTGTGTAATTAGTGGACTACAGAGCAGTACATGCAGGCGCCTTGTGCTGAGATCAGAGGGATTCCCAACCCCTGGCATCTGACACTAGCATAACTTTTATTGCTAGAGTCAAGCCATTGCCACGGATGGTCCCACTCCAGAGTGTGAGTGACACCACGGGGACCTCTCTTATGTTTTCTCAGGCTTTTCATCCCTGTGTTGATAGTATTGTCCACTAAGGGACTGAGGCAGGTGAGTGGCCTTGGGTATTGTAGCTGGAAGGATCTCCCAAGCTCAATAGGTCCAAGCCACTAGGTGTACTGCAGTTTCTCCCTCCTGTTGTTCCTCTTCCCCTGAGTGTTTTTGCTCCGACTTTCCCTCCCACAGATTGGTGGCTGGTGGCATGGAATGACTCCACAGGTTTTGTAGAGGGGCGAGAGGGAGTGTTGACTTTTCTTGGGAGGACAGATCTACTGCATGCATGATGTGTGGGTGCAGCGCTCCCTTCTCCTTGTGAATGGTGGGGTTGGGTTTCTGCCATTCTGTAGATGTAAAGCACAGACTATGTATAGCTCCATGTGCGTCGGAAACAATCTCCCAAGGCTGTTCCACCTCCCAGAGCCAGCAGCTGTTCCCACACATTCCACTGGAGCGTATCTTTCGGCCCAGCCCATTAATTTCCACATCTGTGAAGTCAAAGGGCCCCTCTTGTTTTGTCTCTCTGAACTGGCTCATCTCCCACCTGCAAGCAAAGTCCAAGTAGGGGCTTATCCCATTTGATCGGATACAGTATGTTCCCTCTGTGATGGGAGAGCCTGGGGCTAGTTAACATTAGCCATTGAAAGGGTGGTGTCCAGAGAGGGTTTTCTAGATGGCTGCCTCTCTTTAGATGAAAGTGCCATCCTGCTAGCTGAAATCCTCAAGCCTATTTACCCTTTTGAATCATTCTTCTCTCTGTCATCTTCTCCCAGATGTAGTTTATTATATGGGACTATATACAGGTTTTTCTCCCAATCAGATGTGCCTGGCAGTTACCACTTTTTTCTTAGTATGATGTGAATAGATAGCCTCATGGTAGATTGTATTAAGGTGTTATTACTGCTGTTTGAATGGAAGTGGGTGGGTTTGTCTGTCTCATGCTTTATTTTTAATTTAATTTTGGATGAATTTAATGATACAGATCTGCAAACGTACCTGAATAAGAGCTGGTCTGCACCAGGAAAAAGCTCACTATAGCCAGTGCATGCTAGCTACTCTGCACTAACTCTCTGTGTGGACACTCTTACTGCACATTAGATATGCCTTTGTGTGCAGCAGAGTAATGTACTTTGGAAGTGTACTAAGCTAACTGCCTGAGAGCGCTCATAGTGCCCAGTTCGAGTGTCCACACCAGGAGTTAGTGCGCTTCAAATTCACACTCTGACTTACTGTGCTCTAACTTCCCCATGTAGAGAAGCCCTAAGCTTGACCCTCAACAATCTCTTCTGTTCCAGGACCGGGCCCCACAACATCTTTGCTAATGCTCCTCACTCATGACCCGCAGTCCCCCTGCTATGCCAGCCCAAGGTCTTCCTTGAGCAGAGGCAGTATAGTTGACTAATTTGTGTAGCGGCTTCCATCTGACAAATGACCAGTGACACTAGTCTGAGACCAGTGAACTAATTTCCTTGGTGATCTAAATCCACATTTGAGTTGATCA
Source organism: Chelonoidis abingdonii (assembly GCF_003597395.2). NCBI lineage: Eukaryota > Metazoa > Chordata > Testudines > Testudinidae > Chelonoidis > Chelonoidis abingdonii. The sequence goes on from NC_133785.1 coordinate 16,826,708, forward strand.
CCTAGAATGGGCTAATGGCCCTGGCTGGCCTGGACAGATGTGACTGGGGGTAGAGGTGGTAAATGAAAACCACCCAACTGTCCCTGTTGTTCTTTAAATGGAATGACCCTGCATGTGAAGTGAAAGGCACTTCCCCGGGTAGATTCCAAACATAGCCCCAAGTTTCAGCACAACTAGTGCAGATGGAACAGCCATAGAAAATGTATTCTGAACGCTCAAATGTTGGCCCATTCCTGCCTTCGTATCTTATTCTAGCACAGTGCAGCAAGGGGCCAACAGCCAGGAAGCAGAAATATCATTATGTTTCCCGAGCCCTGCAGCACGAACATGGAGTTATAGATCCTGGGCAGCTGATTAGATTCTCTCTTCCCATTGATCCCAAATGCAGTGGAGTCTTCATACAACTCAGCAGGAGCCATCCCAAACTGGTGTTGCTGCTGTGGGCAGCTCACCTCCCTTCTCTACCAACCCCTCTTATGTTGTTAGCTTAGCTTTATGTCTTGGGGGTTCATATTTTGGATTAGTTACCAGGAGAAAGGTATCCCAGCTTTTTTTTCTCCCCAGAGCCTGAGGGAAGATTGTAATGGCATAGCCCAGGTTGCATAATAGCCTTTTTAATTACAATGTGCCTAGGTTACAGCTCTCCACATACACATACTGTTTATTGGATCAGTAACAAGAAAACAACTATCATAGCAAACTGAGAGTGGAATTCCTCCCCTCCTGCCCCTTGCAGGCCCTACCCTAATCCTCTGTTCTCAAATGTGCTGGCATCCTTTGTTCTCTGGCAAGTTCTCACTTCTCTCATAGGCACCATCTCTCCCCCAGAATGTTCTCTTTGGCCCCTGCAATTCCTGCCCAAGGTGTAATTTAGCTGATTAGCAGGGATTTGCTAGAGCTCAGCTCTGAGCTGGGGTAATTGTCAGCCCTTGGGTAACAGAGCAGGAGGAAAACAAGAAGTATCCAGGGAACAGGCTCCTTATTTATTCTTTGCTGTAATGAAGAAGAGGCATTCTGTGTAATATGCAGAGGGAAAGTGGGATCTGCTGTTTGCATCTGACAGCAGATCTTTGCTTCTAGGTCTCTGTGAGTCACACCCATCCTTGATTTCAGTTAAGTTACGCCTGGGTTGAATTTGGCCCCCATTGCCTGTTTCTCCTCTCTGCTCCACTCCCCCATTCTTTTCCTCCAAGAAAGCTGAGCCCTGCTCTGCTAGCCAAAGAGTATGACAGGTTGGGCTGGCAGCATGCAAAGCAGGGAGATGTTTACCTGGGGTTGTCCACACTGGGTAGGGTGACCATATTTCCCAAAGAGAAAATGAGACACTCCCAGCCACCCACAGGAAGCCCCCATTCTGCTTGATGCTGTTGCTGGTTGACTCCATCGGTGCTCCGGGGCTGGAACATTCATGGGGAAAAATTAGTGGGTACTCTGCACCCACCAGCAGCCAAACTCCCCTCCCTGCCCCACCTCACCTCAGCTCTGCCTCCTCCCCTGAGTGCACTGCGACCCTGCTCCTCTGCCTATCTGTCTAACAGTTGTTTGGCAGCATAGCAAGCTCCAGGGGGGAGGGGGAGGACTGGGAACGTGGAGTGCTTAGGGGAGGAGGTGTGGAAGAGACAGGGCCAAGTCAGAGATTTGGGGACAGACTCAGAATAAGGGCACGGAGGGGGCATGGCCAGGGCTGGTGCAACCCATTAGGTGACCTAGGTGGTTGCCTAGGGTGCTAACATTTGGGGCGTGGCGACAGCAGCGGCTGGACCTTCCGCCGCCTCTGTCGGGGGTGACATTTCGGGGGTGGGTCCTTCCACCACCTCTGTCATGGGCGGCATTTCGGGGGCGGGTCCTTCTGCCACCTAGGGTGGCAAAAAAGCTGGCAGTGCTCCTGGGCGTGGCAGGAGGGGCGTGGCAGGGGTGGAGTTGGGGTGGGGCTGGGAGCGGGGGGGGGTCAATCACCCACCAACGCAAGCAGAAGTTGGCGCCAGTGGTTGCTGGAACCCTTCCCCCCACCCCGCCCCCTTGATCAAGTTGGCAAGAGCAAACAGGACAAATGCCTCCTTTTGAAAGAAAAGGCCAGATGTCTGGGACAGGGCTTAAAAAAGGGATGGTCCTGGCAAAAATGGGACATATGGTCATCCTAACAGTGGAATTTGAGTCCCTCCTGCTGGAGTGGTTTATAAAGAGTCAACCACAAAGCCATCCGGTCACCATAGGTGACCCTGCTGGGACTGTGGAGCAAAAGTCTGGCTGGCTTAACAAAGCCTGGGAACAGAGAAGTCTTGTCTTCTTCCCAGTCGGGCTGATGGTTGGCGCATTTCTGTAACTGATCCTTTGAGACACGCAACTACAAATGGGAAAAGCCTAATACCAAACAGACTGACCACAGCTGCTCAGATTTTCCCAGAGTGCATTGATACAAGCATGGGTAGGTTCAGATGCAAACACTTTTGACACATGGCTGTATTGTGAAAGAAGTTGCTGTCAATGAGAGAGTGCCATGAACTGCTCTACTTAGAGTGTCAATGGGCATGCTCTTTTTTAGTTTACTAAACTTTCCTCCAGAAGAGACCTCAAGGTCACACCTGAACCTGGTTTCCTGGGCCCCAATACAACCAGGCCATCATGTTTGAAATCAGGATTGGAAGGGACTTCAGGAGGTCATCTAGTCCAACCCCCTGCTCAAAGTAGGATCAATCCCCAGATAGATTTTTGCCCCAGATCCCTAAATGGCCCCCTCAAGGATTGAATTTACAACCCTGGGTTTAGCAGGCCAATGTTCAAACCACTGAGCTATCCCTCCCCAAAGAGTCACATAACATGGCAAACCATGCCATTTCCTGTTGGGGAGAATGACCTGCTGCTTCCAGACTATCTGGCTGCCTCACTTACACACACAAACTTGGGCCTGCTGTTCGCGAAGTGCTCAGATAAACCATCACTCTTCCAGCTAAGTGAAGAGGGATATCTGGAAACTTCATTCTGATAAGGCCTCTTTTGACACAGCATTTACAGACGGGCTGTCAAGACTGATTCCCTACTCTGTCACTTCTAGTGCAGAAAGTGGGGGCCCGCAAGGATTGTAAAAATTAATACTTGTAACTCCAGGCATGTATTAAACTCCCAAGGTTACAGCTTTTCTCTGACCTTGGATAAGTAGATGCTGCCACCACCCAAGTGCAGAACCCTTTTCAGATACCAAGAAGGCACACTTGGGAATTCCTTCCTGTAGGGTACCTTCAAGACCTTTCATCCCCCCCCTCCGAGGAAGAGCTGAGAAAGGGAAAAAAAAAAAAAAAAAAGAAAGAAATCAGCTGTTGCCACCAGCTAATTAAACAACAGACACAAACCTCTTCAAACACAAAAATCCAATTCTGTTCTTAAAAAAGGTAAATTTTATTAATAAAATTTAAAGAAAGAAAATACATCTGGGAATTTAGGCATTTGCTCGATTAAAAAAAACAAACTACAAGGATTAAGCATCCAGATTAACCTTTCTTGAGGTCCATCTTAAAGGTTACAAGCAAAACAAAAAGCGTATGGGTTTAGCACAGAGGAATCCACAAACCATAACGAAATAACAGGAATAAAGCTAATCACATCTTCCTAGACATTTCCTGATCTGCTTACATATCTGGTGTCTTTAAATGAGTAGTTTCTAGGTATGATACTGCTGATTTTTTCATACCTGGCCCAAAGCTTCTTACAGCATAACTCTGTCCTGTCCGCCTCTCCCTGGAGAACAACAGACAGACAAAAAGGGAGCCTTGTTTCAATTTTTAAAAGTTCTAGCCTACCCATTGGCTCTTTTGGCCAGGTGCCCCACTTCCTTTAACCTATGCATAGCAGTGATACTTTTTAACTCTTTATAGGTAGAGAAATTAGAGAACAACTACTAAGAGGAATTTTATAGCTACTGGCTGGCTGGGTGTCCATAAAAGGGACTACTACCCCCCCCCTTCATTTATCACAGGGTCTTGTGCAAGAATCCCTGATTCACTGTTTTTAATGACTTGTGGGAGAGGGATTATTGTGAGTGTGTGACTCAGATGGCCTTTTACAGGATGATTGTCAGTAAATATCATCTGGGTGCCAGTGTGGGCACACCCACTGACTCAACCAGTGCTTGGGCAAGTCCCTGGACTGGCTTGCGTTTGTCAGCTCAGCTGTAAAACAATACCTAGGCAGAACTTCCTAGAAAGGCAATTCTGATCTGCCAAGAGACAGCTGAGAGAGGCCCTAGGGAGAGAGAGCACTGGTTGCTTTGGGAGAGAGTTAATGTTCTGCAATAAAGGCAGTAGGCTTCTAAATCAGTTGTCAATGGCTTCAAGTAAGGAAAAACTCTTGTCATAAACAGATAAGAAAAGTTAATAGCACAGAAGTACTTTATATCTCTTTGACTGTAAAGGGTTGACAAGTTCAGTAAGCCTGTCTGTCACCTGACCAGAGGACCAATCAGGGGACAGGATACTTTCAAATCTTGAGGGAGGGAAGTTTCTGTGTGTGCTGTTAGAATTTGGTGGTTGTTCACTCTGGGGGCTCAAAGGGACCAGACGTGCAACCAGGTTTCTCTCCAATCTCCCTGTCTCCCTGTCTAGGCTCAGGAGTATCTATGCCCTGGGAGAAGTATCTGTATAGTGTCCACGATGAGACGTGCAAGGCTGAGGATTCTCTTCCAGTGCAGGGGCTCTGCTACACACCAGAGAAGGTGAGATGGCTCTTGCACAGGGAGGACACTGGCACTGGTTGCTTCTCGCAGCCGTCAGTGTTCCACCCTGCTCCATCACACCCTCCGTTCTGGTGAAGAATCGTTATGTGGCATGAATGTGAGGGAGGAGGAAGTGAAGCCATGCACCCCTGAGGCTGAGAGGATCCAATTACCACAGGAGAAACGCAGGTGGTGGTGCTTGGAGACTGATGCTGAGGGGGACGGAGCACCTATCTGTTGCCTGACAGTCCTCTCGGGAGGTATGCTGCCTGCCGGGGGCTCGTATTCGAGACTCCGGAGGGATTGTTGAGAATCATCTGCCCCCTGACTACTCACCCCATGCTACTCATCCATGTGGGAACCAATGATACTGCGAGAGGTGATCTTCAGCAGATCAAAGGTGACTACGGCTCTGGGAGACGGGTGAGAGGTTCGGTGCTCGGTGGTATTCTCCTCGATTCTTCAGTCAAGGGTAGGGGCCTAGGCGAGACAGATGCGTCCTAGAGGTGAATGCCTGGTTCGGAGATGGTGTCGTCCAGGAGGGCTTGGCTTGCTCGACCCACGGACTACTGTTCCAGGAAGGAGGACTGCTGCGGAGATGGACTCCACCTGTCAAGGAAGGGAAGAGCATTTTGGACGTCGACTTGCTAACTAGTGAGGAGGGCTTTAAACTAGGTTGATGGGGGAGGGTGACCAACCCAAAGGTAAGTCTCAAAGAGGGAATACTAAATGGATATAAGAATTGCGGGTTTGTAATGGAGGGAGAAAGGAGAAAGTAATTGGACTGGAAGGTGGGGAACAAATCATTGCTTAAGTGTCGCTAATGAGCCCTTATATTGAGGTGTGTAGGAAAGAGAACACCAGGAGACATTCAGGAGGAGGACTGCAATTAGGAGGAATAAGCAGCAGAGAAAGATAGGGCAGTTGGCTGAATTTTTAAGTGCTGTATAAAAATGCGAGAGCCTTGGGAAACAAGAAGAGAATATAAGTAGTACTGGCCACAAGGGAATTACGATGTTATTGGATAATGGGACATGGTGGGATAGCTCGCATTCCTGGAGCACTGCCATGGATGGTATTAAGCTGTTCAGGAAGGATAGGCAGGGGCGAAGAGGGGAGGAGTACGTGTATGTAACTGAGCTGTATGATGCTCAGAAGCTCACTAGAAAGTGGAAAGTGAGCATTTGAAGTCTGTGGGTTTAATTTAGAGGGCATTCACAAGGGGATGTTATGGTGTGGTGTCTGCTACAGACCCGCAGAAAAGAAGAGGTGATGAGGCTTTTTACAGACAAACTAGCAAAGTTGTAGATCACAGGCCTGGTTTCTCATGGGAGATTTCAATTACCGATATCTCTGGGAGAGAAAATACCAGCAGCTGCACAGGCAATCAGGAAGTTCTTGGAATCGCTGAGGACACTTCTGTACAAATGCTGGGGGAACCAACGAGGGGCTTGCGCCTCTCGAAACCTCTCTGCTCACAACAGGAGAGTTGACGGGAGTAAGCGTTGAAGCAAGCGCCTGAGGGGGCCCAGCAAGTTTGGGAAAAAATTCACAAAAAATGAAACATGGTTGAGTTCAGAACACTGGGCAAAGAAGAAGGAAGAAGCAGAACGCAACCCTGGATTTTCAGAAAAGCGGATTTTAGCTCTCTTAGAGAAATGAGTGGCAGGTTCCTGAAGCTAACTGAAGGGATGGGTGGCTCCAGGAGAGCTTGACAGTTTTTTAAAAGAACATGCTAAGACCAGGAAAATACCATACCCAATGTGCAGAAGAAACAGCAAGCGTAGACAAGTCCCAGATCATGCTTAAACGGAATCAGTGCTGACGCTGAAGCAAAAGAAGGAACTTACAAAAATGAACAGCTTGGACAAGATGCGGGGGCATATAGATGGTATTGCTCGGCCCTCAGGGATAGAATCAGAAAGGCAAAAGGGCCAATTGAGTGAAACTAGACAGAGATGTGAGAGTTAATAGGAAGGGTTTTACAAGTATGTAACAACAAAAGAGACTAGGGTGGTGTAGTCCCTAGCAATGAGGCCAAGTATCTATGGTGAAGAATGGAAAGGCTAAGTACTCAATCTTCTCACTTCAGTCTTTACGGGGCAGGATGGACTCCGACTACTACTACGGGGACGAGAGAGAAGAGGAGAAGCCCCACTGTGATAAGGGATTTTCCCAAAGGGTTAGGGACTACTTAAAGGACTTAACAGTGCACAAGTCTATGGACCGGACAACTTGCATCGAGGGTGTGCGGGTGTAGTATTATTGCAGAGCCGTGCCGCAATTATCTTTGAAGAATCATGCGAACAGGGAGGGGTCCAGAGGTCTGGAAGGAAAGCAAATATAGTACTATCTTTAAGAAAGGGAAAAAGAAATCCAGGGAACTAACAGAACCAACAAGTTCACCTCAACCTAGGAAAATCATGGAGCAGGTGTGAAGGAAGTCCATCCTGAACACATTAGCAGGAAAACAAGGGATCAGAACAGTCAGCATGGATTCACCAAGGGTAAATCATGCTGACACCTGATTGCTTTCTACGATGAGATGACTGGACTTGTGGATGGGGGCAAAGCTGTTGATGTTGTATCCTTGACTTTAGTAAGAGCTTTTGACACCGGTTTCCCAGCATTCTCATCAGCAAACAGAGGAAGTATGGGCTTGGAAGAAATGGACTGTTGAAGTGGATAGAAATGGTTTGAAATCAACGGTCAGCGGGTAGGTATCAATGGCACACCTCTCTAGTGACCAGTAACAAGTGGTGTGCTCCCAGGGGTCTGTACCTTAGGCCCGTTCTATTCATGTCTTCATATAATGATTCTTGGTGTCTGGGTAGCTTGCACATTAGTAAAATTTGCAGATGACACCAAGTGGTGGGAGCGTGGACAGCGGAGGCAGGATAGGATTCAGGGAGACTTAGAACAAATTGAGAGAATGGCCACAAGAACTCATGAAGTTCAAAAGGACAAGGTGCAAAGTCGCTGCACTTAGGACAAAAAACCCCTATGCACTGCACAGCTGGACTGTTTGGCTTAGTAGCAGTGCTGAGAAAAGGATTTGTGGTTACGAGTGTTGAATTGGGAAAGGTATAGGGAACATGAGCCTACAGTGTGCTCTTGTAGACCAAAGCTAACTCTGCATCTGGCTTTATGTGCAGTTTGCAGAGATCGAGGGATGTGATGTATCCTCTTGGCGCATGTGGTGAGCCGCATCTGGATATTGTGTCCAGTTTTGGGCAGCCACACTACAAAAGAGATCGGAACAATTGAGGAGTCCAGCGGAGGCAACAAAATATGATTAGGAGGATTAGAGCACATGACTTATGAAGAGAACTGAAGGAACTGGGTTATTTAGCTGCAGAAGAGAGAACTAAGGGGGGATTTGATTAGCAACTCACTACTTGAAGGATGTCCAAGGGGAGGACTAGGCTTTCTCAGCTGGTGACGGGGACAGAACAGGAGCAATGGTTTTGAAGTTGCATATGCGGAGATCGAGTGCTGATATAGAAAAAACTTTCTGACTAGCGGAATGGTGAGTATGGAATTGGTTACCTAAGGAGGTGATAGAATCCATCTTTAGAGCTATTTAAAGTCGGCTCAACCGCACCCGGGTGGATTTAGGGAAATGTCCTGCTTTAGCAGGGGGTGGACTAGATGACCTCGTGAGGTCCCTTCCAACCTTTGATTCTATGATTTCTATGATTCTATGATACAGGCTCTTATAAGTTCAAAATGAGTAATACTAGATAGATTAAGCGAGTTAGGTTATGTTTGTTTTCTTTATTTGCAAATTGCATTTGGCTGGAAGGAGTTTAAATTCATTTGGTTGGAAGGAGTTCAAATGTGTATTTGCTGAAAGGAGTTCAAATTTGTATTTTTGCTGAAAGGATTTTAATTTGTATTTGAATACTTAGGCTGGGAGGGTATTCTCAGTGCTATAGCTGAAAGACCTGTACCTATTCCATTTTAATTTACAAAGATAATTTTTACTGTTTTTCTCTCTTAATTAAAAGTTTCTTTTTAGAACCTGATTGTTTTTTATTCTGGTGAGACCCAGGGGACTGGTGCGGATTCACCAGGGAATGGTGGGGAGAAGGCTAATTTCTCTCTGTGCCAGATTAACTGTCTCTCTCAGGGAGAGTCTGGGAGGGGGAAAGAGAAGGAGGGAGGAAGGTGAATTTTCCTCTCTGTTTTGTGATTCAAGGAGTTTGAATCACAGTATCTTCCAGGGTAACCCAGGGAGGGGAAGCCTAGGAGAGGCAACGGCGGGGGAAAGGGTTTACTTTCCTTGTGGTAAGATCCAGAGTATCTGGGTCTTGGGGGGTCCTCGGGCAAGGTTTTGGGGGGACCAGAGTGTACCAGGCACTGGAATTCCTGGTTGGTGGCAGCGCTACAGGTTCTAAGCTGGTAATCAAGCTTAGAGGAATTCATGCTGGTACCCCATCTTTTGGACGCTAAGGTTCAGAGTGGGGAATTGTACCATGACAACTCTAAATTCAATAAATAAGCCTTTGCTTCTAACTTCACGATAAAGGGGCTGATTCTTATCTCACTTACCCTCATGTAAATCAGGTTAACTCCACTGAAGACAGGAGAGTAAGGCAGTGGAAAAGGGGCATACATCAGACAAGAATCAAGCCCCTAGCCTACTGCTCAGTGAAAAGCCCCCCAGTTTAGCTATGGAGGTAGAAGAGCAGGAGCAGATTGTTTAGGGTGTTGGTGGATGAGTGGAAGTGTCTTGGTTTATAGCACAGAATGTACAGTGACTTGCCTTGTGTGAACAAGCGACCAGTGTGTACACCCAGTGTAAACAGTTCAGAGCCCTCAGAGCCCAAGCACAGCACCTTGGGTCCAGAACTACTGAACCACTGAGGAGAGAGAAAATTTGTTGCTAGAGATTGTTATGACACATCAGCTGCCTCCCAGTTGGGTTTAAAAGATGGCACCTGAGCCCTAGATGGGGGAGAGAGCTAGTGGGTCAGAGCTGTCTGGGAGTGAGAGATTGGCAGGTGCTGGATGCCTGAGAGCACAGACTGGAGGAGCAAAGAAAAGGGGCAGGTGGGAGCTGCCTTGGAGAGACAGAGTCTGCAGAGAGCAGAAAGCCCAGTAGGCTCTCCATGGGAAGAGGCAGGCACTGGCTAAGTGGCCAGTTCCGTGGCTATTCTGCTGACTGCCCTGAGCTCTACAGGCAGTGCTGGGAGGCGGAAAAGGGCTGAGTCATTGGATTCTACTTAGGCAGTGGAGTCATGCAACTGGGGCCTTGGAACAAAGGCAGAAAGGAACTGGGGAGTCATGGGTGGGTGACCTGGCAGTGACGCCCTTGGAGAGGGGAAAGGAAAATTGCTTTTGTACCTTGACCTTTATGGTGGGCTTGTGGAGAACGGTTCTACTACAAAGGTTTTCGGGGAATTACTGCACTAGTGTATGTGTGAATAAACTGTGGCCAGAGGTGGGACTTTGTGCTGAGCCGAAGGGGGAACTGAGGCAGGCACACCTGTTGTGCCACAGCTTGCGCAGAAGGGCAATCCAGGTGGGGGTCACCCTCTGACACTCCTCTGCTAGTTAACCAAAGTGAAACCAGGCTGCTGGCACAGAGAATTATCAGAGCTTGTGGGGATTATCTGAGCAAGAAGTTGAAGGAAGGCTGACAGGGGAAACAAAGCCATCAGCTTTGAATGTCAGTAAGACCAATGCATCTGTTTGCCATGCAGGATTGGAAATAAAATACATCTGACTTGGAGAAAGGACAGGTTGATATCACAGAGGTAGTAAATTCTGCAATAGAGTGTGACAGATAAAGGAGTTAAACAAAAATAGATATACAGCCAACAGCTATAATTATTTGTACACCAGCATGAGAAGCTTAAAAGTAGAAACAAGTGAAATTAGGTGCCTGGCAATGGTAGCATGCCTTGGCATATAATAGTCACTGCTGAAACATAGCTTAATGTCAAGCATTTCAGCAATGTGGTGGAATGATAAGTCACTTGTATGTGGATGGAGGACTGGGGTGCAGCAGCAAGACTAGAATAGCAGAGTAGGGATCATGATGGAGGTGAGTGGCATTGCTGGGAGCCAGGTCTTGGCAACACACACTTACATTTGCAAGCCTGATCTCTGGGAGGATGCTTCCTCATTCCAGATAGACAGGCCTCTGCTTCTCACTGGAACTGGCACAGCACAGCCTGGTAGTAACAGTGCAGGCCTGCCTCACCCTGCTAAAGGGCCCACACTGGGGAGTGACCAACAATGGCTGCATTCACTTGTGCCTTCCCATTTAATGCTTGAAATAAACTCTAGTTACTTACCTAAACAACAAATGAAACACAAACATCCTACTGGGAACCTAGCTGACCTGAGGTTTAAAGAGAGAGAGATTCAGATGGCTGGGCACAGGTTCCCCTTCCTGCAGCCTGTGTGACCGTTCCACTGCCATGTGAGCAGAACAAGACCTGTCACTGGAGTCACAGGAGCAGAGGAGATTACATTTTTCTGACTTCAATTTCAAGCCACTGGATCTTGTTATGCCTTTGTCCGCTAGACTGAAGTACCCTCTGGTATCAGATATTTTCTTCCTGTGCAGGTACTTGTAGAGCACAATCAAGTCACTGATTTAGTTTCTTATCAATACACTAAACAGCTTGAGCTTCTTAAGTCTCTTGTGCAAGGCTTGTTTTCTAGACCTCACATCATTCTTGGAGCTCTTCTCTGAACTCTTAGCTATTTTCCAATATCCTTTCTTTAAAGTGTGGACACCAGAATTGGAGGCAGCATTCCATCAGTGGTCTCACAATGCCATGTGTAGCCCTGGAGACTAAGCCCTCTGTTTATTCACATTCTAATACCAGGGCAGGGTGAGCTCCCACATGCTGGCCCTAAAATCTGATCTCAAGTGACCAGCTTGAGGCACTTTGAGCAAGGTTCTGTGTACTCTAGAGAACAACTAGACCCAGATTCTCAAGTCCCTGGGTTCTGCAGTGCTCTGGTGGAGCAGACTGGAAATTCTGCAGGTGTTTTATTTAAATTCAGAATTGGAAGTTTTTGTATTAAATTAACTATGCAAATGAACAATTCCTCAGTACAGTTACTTTTATATCTTTATAGTGTCTACATATTTTCAGTGTGTTGCAGACTTTTGCATTAACACTTGACTGTACTGAAGATGATGTCATGAGGAAGTTGGAAGGTTTTGAAAGTGTGTCTCTGGGTTCCTGAGAAGGCAGTTTGGGATTATGTGAGATTAGCAGGATATTTCTGCTAAAACATTTTGGCAGTGAAATAGCTAACAATGTTAATATGAGCCTGTTATCTTTAGGTTTCAGTGTGAACACCCCATTAAGATGAACGGAGCCATTCGCACCTGTCAGAGCTATTGTTTCAGTTGTCCTGCAGAATGAGGCAAACACCACAACTGTGGTTACACTTGAGCTGCATTTTCTAGGTTACCTCAGCAACCAAGACTGGCAACATAACTGTCTTTTAAATGAACACTAAAATTTTGGATCCCGATACAGCAGCAAAGGGTTTGCAGATTTGGTACATACAGTGGCCTTTCGTATAAGGATGAGTGGATTTCACACACTATGAGACATTCAATTATTGGTCTTTCTGCAGAGATACTCAAGGAGTGGTCTAATCAATGCCAACCATGATGCAGATACTTGCCTACTGGCACTGGCGTGAGCCCCTCCCCCAGCTCATATCATATAAGATACCCAATAACCAACAAATGATTACTTTTGCCACTACCAGGCAGAGCTAGACTAGACCTGGCAATTTAGAGGTGAGCACTGTACCAGTCTTGGCTATTTCCCTAGACTGCTTTTTGTTTCATAAAATGACTACATTTTACTTCTCGCTTGCACTAAGGGATCTCAGCTCCTACTGATTTCTCTCCATGTAATCTTAGTGGTTTGAAGCCACAGAGAGGTGACCTGCAAAGAATTTGTCCAAAACAAACAAATATTTATTCCCTTTTTGCTTCTTTCTAATGGATAAATAGGCCTGACATGATTGGGGGATGATATTTTTTCCACAAAGGAGTTTTTCCTGCTTGGTTTTTTTTACCTTTGAAATGTCAAAGTCCTCATTTCACTACTTCTCCAACCACCATAAAATCTACCTGGATAGAAAAGATGTGAATTTGTAATGTTAAAAATGGAAGACTCTTTCAGGGCTTCTCTGTTCAAAATATAAGAAGCCAGGGGCTGGGAGAAGCAGCATAAACCCTTTTCTTATCCTTTGCAGGCCCCCTTTTTACCAGGGGCGGTTCTAGGAATTTTGCCGCCCCAAGCACGGCAGGCAGGCTGCCTCCGGCAGTTTGCCTGTGGAGGGTCCGCTGGTCCCACGGCTTCGGCAGACCTCCTCTCCATACTCTGCTGCCCAACAGGCCAGAGCTGGAAGAAAAAAAAATAGCATTTTAAAATTGGGCTAGTGTAAGTGATTATATTAAATATCCTCTTGAGATAAATGGGATGTGGCTGGAAAGCCTCTGTTTTGTGTATAGGACATGTACAGCTGATTACTGTCATAAAGTAGCATTGACCTGTGGGAGGTCCACCGAAGCCGCGGGACCAGCGGACCCTCCGCAGGCAAGCCGCCGGAGGCAGCCTGCCTGCCGCCCTCGCGGTGCCAACAGAGCGCCCCCCATGGCTTGCCGCTCCAAGCACGCACTTGGAGTGCTGGGGCCTGGAGCCGACCCTGCTTTTGACTGGGAGGCTCCCTTTAAGATACCATAGTTAATACACAAAACTTTCTGGGTCATCTTCCCCACCACATGTAGCAGGATTTTCTTTTTCATGCTTCCATCAGTGTTTGTTTAACTTCTGTGGGCCCCTCTTATATTGGTGCCTCATGAAACCAAAAAAAGGCCTACGCAGCCGCTTCAGAGTGAGAGGAAAAGTTGCGTTTTTAGTCTTTGGGCATATTTGACATTGAAAATGCACCAGCAGCTGATAGCAAAATGAGGAAATGAGCATCCTACATGGTGGAAATGAGGCAGCCTCAAGCTGTCAAGTGTAGCAGGCTCTGTGAGTGGATGCACGCACGCCAGACAGATATACTTAAGCTGCTGCCTGTTTGTCTAGTGGCAAAGGTGCATGCTGTTGTGCTGCATTAACGTGACATTGCTATGTGATGATGTCCCACACTAATGCAGCATTATGAGGTGAGGCTGCTATATCACAACCCAGCTCTGCATTGCCAGTTACTCACTTGCTTTAATTGCCCTGCAGGCCGAAGATGGGGGAAATAGCACTCTCGCCTGCCTGTATTCTGGGATGGCAGTAGCCATCACTGAGCAGTACCGTGCCTGTCTCTGCAGGCTAATAGAGATTTTTAATAATACTCCTTTATCCTCTATTACTACTTTCCATCGAGAAGCTCCATGTGGTTTACAAACATGAAAGAATTAAGCCTCTTGATTCCCTTATGAGAATGGGGAAATCCAAAGTCAGTCCTCCTCCACTTGCACGTGTAAGTATGTGTGCACATGCCAGCTGCTTTGCCCATCCCGTGCTGTCATGACAGTTTCTCACATGGACTCAACTGCTGTGGCTGGCGGGATTAACCTTGGCCCAGCTGCAGTGAAGGCAGTTTGGTTTAATAATCTGTACACAAATTGCCTAGATGAGGGATGCTTGCTGCAGCTCTGGGAATTGGGAAGAGAAATCCTCATGACTGATATTGAAATTCCCTGCATAGCTTTGGTGGCACTACAGTAAAACAGATAATTAGTCATATTATTGATCTTGCTGCTAGATTCAGTCTAACAAGAAGGTCAGCTGCATTTGCTGTCACAATGGGGGCTGTGTGTGCGCACGTGTCTGCTTGCCCTATTTTAATCAGTAGCAGAATATCTTCTCCTAGGTCAGTGATGGCTGCTAACAGCCCCGCCCCCCACTCTGGGCTTTCGACTTAAAGAGAAAATAAACAGATTGCAGTAACTGGAAGGCCTTTGACTATTCATTGTTGCCACTTTGGCCTCAGTAATTTAGGAGGAATCAGTTGAGAGCTTGGTAATAAACAATGGGTCAGACCCTCAAATTGGCCTGGCTCTATTGAATTCAGTGAAGCTATCCAAATTTACATCCGCTGAGGGTCTGGCCCTAACTATTTAATCCTGAATTTGGCTTTTATCTGCTTTCATTCTGTATGCATCTATAACCCACACCTTCCTTCTTTCCTTTTCCTCTGGGCTACCCTATTGAGCCTCCCCTGGCTGTGGCCTTGTGAATCTCATTTCCCCGCGTGGATGTGCCAGGAATGCATTTTGTAGCTCCTAGCCTCTGACCTGCTCTCGGTGAATCCTGATGACACAACAATGGAACTTTGAAGCCGTCATTAGCTCATTTTCTACCACCCAGATCCTTCAACTCCCTAACATTCCAAATACCTTGATTTTTGGTAGGCCCCTCAGAGTACGTCTATGCTGCCATTAGACACCCATAGCTGGCCCAGGCCAGCTGATTCAGGCTCAGGCTAAGGGGCTGTTTAATTGCGGTGTCGATGTTTGGGGTCTGGATGGAGCCTGGGTTCTAGAAACGTGCAAGGTGGGAGGATCTTGGATCCTGGGCTCCATTCTGACCCCGAACATCTACACCACAATTAAACAGCCCCTTCCCTGCAAGCCTGAGTCAGCTGGGACATGCCAGCTGCAGGTTTTTAACTGAGCTGTAGACATATGCTAAGTGCATAGGTACCACAATGATGGGTGGTTAGGAGTATGTAGACAGAAAGACATCACTTTTCTGCTATGACCATGGAATGTTCCATTTTTATAGTGATGTGGGAGGTCAGAAGTCAAAAAATGTATCAGAACCCACTTTTGGGAAAGTTGGCTTTATACGACCTTTACACCTTTGGGGTTCTAGAACCCAGTTCAAGCCCCATCCAGGGTCGGGTGCAACCATTTAGGCGACCTAGGCAGTCGCCTAGGGCACTGGCATTTGAGGGGCACCATTTTCTTTGGCAGCGACCATGGTGGCCAGATCTTCGGCCACTCCGGTTGCCGCCGGCATTTAGGCGGAGGGAGCTGGGTCAGGGGAGCGCAGGGAGGGCCCTCTGCAGCAAGTAAGGGGGGGTGTCATAAACAGATAGCTAAGAGTTAATGTTTCTTTTACCTGTAAAGGGTTAACAAAGGGAACCAAACACCTGACCAGAGGACCAATCAGGAAACCGGATTTTTTTAAAGCCAGGAGGGAAGTTTTGGTGTGTGTCTTTTCGTCTCTCTCACCTGTCTAGTCTCTCCAGCTCTGAGAGATCTTTCTATCTTCAAGCTTCTTAATTTTCTGTTTCCCAAGTTGTAAGTACAGGATAACAATAGGTTTTATATTGTTTGTGTAATTTACATGTGTGTAGTTTGCCTGGAATGTCGTTAAATTGTATATCTCTTTTTGATAAGGCTGTTTATTCATTTTTATTTTAAGCAATTGAACCCTGTATATTGTCAACCTGATACAGGACCGGTTTTATGTCTTTTCTTTCTTTTTTATATAAAGCTTCTTCTTCTTAAAACCTGTTTGATTTTTTCTCTGGTATAGCTAAGGAACAAAGGGAAGGGGAAATCTTCTTTGTGTTAGATTGACTAGTTTGAATCGGCATAGCCTCTGGTGAGGGGAGATACACTATCTCTCTGGTTTGTGTTTCAAGGAATTGAAGCAGGGAACCTCATAGTGTTATCCAGGGCGGTGAAGTTCTGGAGGGAGGTAAAGAGGGGGAAGAACGTGGGTTATTTCCCTTATGTTGTTAGACTCAGGCATCTGAGTCTTGGGAGGTCCCCAGGGGAAGGTTGGGTAGTACCAGAGTGAGCCAAACACTTGAATTTTTTGGCTGGTGGCAGCGCGTATTAGATCTAAAGTGGTAAGTAAGCTTAGAGGATTTATGCTAGGCACCCACATTTTGGACACTAAGTTCAAAAATTGGGATTCTATGCTTTATGAACAGGGTCATGCAGGGAACTCCGAGCCAGCTCCCTTGCCCCGCCTCCTCCCGAGCATGGCCCATGGCCGCTTCAACTTCTCCAGCCTTCCAGGCTTCAGCCCGCCTAAGCCTAATTGTTGCCGCAGCCTGGGGGCGGAGAATAAGCGGCCCCTGCGTGTGCTCGGGGGAGAGGTGGGGCGGGGTGAGCTGCTTCACTTTCTCCCGCCTCCCAGGCTATGCGGCGCCAATCACCTTAGGCACCGCAAGCCTGGAGCTGGAGAAGTGAAGCGGTTGACAGCATCTGGGTGCTGTGCGCGGAGCAGGGCGTGAGCTGGGTGTGGGAGTGGGGTGCCTCACAGGGTGGAGTGATTGGGAGCTGCCTCAAGGAGGGCACCTCAGGGCGGAGTGGGCGGAGCTGCCGTGGGTGGGGGGGTGCCTCAGGCAGGGCGCGGGGGTGGGGGAGGGCGCAAGGTGGAAGTTTTGCCTAGGGCGCGGAACATCCTTGCACCGGCCCTATCATAAGCTAGAGCAGCTCTGGGTTTGCTCTAATTTACACCTGGACAGCAACACTCCCTGAGGGATCTCATCTAGCAGCCCAAGAGAGCCAGACTGTAGAAGTGCACTACTATTGTACACTCTTTCCTCCTTAATACAAGCTTGAGCTCAAGTGGAGGATTGGTATAGCGCCATTAGGCTGGTTCTGTGCCACAAGGGGAATCCCATTCTACCAGGGGAAGTCAGGTGTGAAGATGTAGCTGCTAAAACCCAGAATCAAGTCTCCATTTCCCAATTCCTATTGTTCTCCCTGTACACAGTTCTGCAGCTGCAGTTAGAGCAGGGTATGGCTGGGAGAGGGCGAGCAAAGGAATAAAACTCATACTAGCTCAAAAGGAAGAGCAGTCCCAAAGGGACCTGTAGGGTTACATAACTGAGTGGAACAGCATTACAGTAACTAGCGACGAATTCTAAACCCTATCAGATTAATGGGCATCCAGTGGGCCTGCAATGAAGATCCGCCCCCTGTCCTGACTCTGGCTCTGTATCCATTACACTATGTGAGCTGTGCCAGAGCCCTCCTAACATGAGGAATAGGAGCGTTAGTTAGTGACTGACAGGATTTCCAGGCATGTAGACAAGGCACTTGATGAAAATATACACCCAGCATTCCATACTGATTAGAGATGTCTGTGGAAAGCTACTGACCTTGGAAAGTTCTCTTTGCCTCCAGCACTAAATGGGACCCAAAACAGTAATACGCAGCATCTTCCTGAAGGGGCACAATGTAATCTACTTGGCTGTGCTTGCTGTCTCACAACCCAAACAATCCGTACACGTGTCCAGTGAGTTAGAATATACATTGTCATGGCCCAAGAGTCAGAATCTGTCACTGACCCAACATATGTTTTACTGGCTGATGTTGTGAAATCCGACATATAACCTCCTCTCCTACAAAGCCAGTCCTCCTGAGCTATTGTGTTCCTCTTTCACTTACTATGGTGTGTCGGGTTGTATCACAGAAAACCCCCTGGGAGCTGCCAACTGATGTGCCAAGACTACCTCTGCTTCTGTTTTCCCTGCCAGCTCAGGACCCCAGCACCCTGTCTTACTGAGCCAGACACTCCCGTCTCCTCCACCAAAGACCCAGGGTCTCAATTACTTGCCCCAAAACTGCAGGGTTACCTGAAAGCAGCTAACAGAAGTATGCTTGTCTTTAACACCCAGATGTCCAACTCCCACTGGGGTCTAAACGCAAATAAATCAGTTTTACCCTATATAAAGCTTAGTCCACTTGCTTAACCATCTAGGCCTGGATGAGAAAGTGCCACCCAGGTGGTCAGCCAGGGTAAATATCCCAAAGGAAAGGGATGGGGCTTTGCAAAAGTACAGGTGCACAGGTTCCCCTAGCTATTGGCAAACGCAGAACCTTAAAACAAAGCATACCACACAGGGGGCAGAGAGGGGTATGGGGAAAGTAACTGGCCTTGTATCATGGGTTGATGGGCACCAGCAATCCTACAGCAATTTCTGGTAGCCTGCACATCCACATTCTACCCTTGGAAGAGAACACCCAAATTTCCATTTCTTCATCCCAGATACACAAGAAGATGATGTCCTGCAAAACAAACGAGGAACTTGCACTTACTGGCAGGTCAGTATTGAGAATTATTCATCCCTGTTTCCTCTCACTAAATAGCACTGACATCCTCAGATGATTGGTGCGGAGTGGTCTACTTTGGTGGAAGTCTAAGCTTTCCATGAGCAAGTGGAATTGCTTCCTGAGTCAACTTGCCCTTTTTCATTCATTAAAGTCTGACAGAATTTTTCCATTAAAATTAAAGGGGGAGAGGGAACAAACCCTGCAAAGGTAAAACAAATGTGGTAGCTATTGTGATGTCTTAATGCTGCAGTCGTATGCTTTCCCTGGTGGCTGAATCAAGGAGCAGCATTGTTAGTGGCCAGTCTGGAGGGAACTAGCAACAGTAGTGGACAAGATAAAAAAACTAGGAGGAAAAACCTGTCCAGAGAGAAGAGAGAGGAGGCCCTGTCCATAGAAGATACAATCACAGGTTGACAGAGCCCATCTGCAACAAAGAGCACAGAGTGATCTAGTTAGTAATTGTGGGGAGAGCTGGGTCCCTGCATGCTGGAATGTCTCTTTCACTGGTTCTGAACATTAGCATCACAAACACTTTGTCTGTGGCTGATTGGCTGCTGAAGGGTTGGGTTAAATAGGGTACAGTATTGTCAAAAAAATGCTATTGTTATGAATGGGAGTTGCATTTAATTTCTATAAACAGAGAACACATGCTGCATCAGGGAAGATGTAACATACATATCCCACCACAAATGGGTTGTGTACTGGTCTCTGCAAGTGGGCTGTCATGAGCGAAGATAAAGTCCTGTGGGACCAAAACTCTTACGCAATGTGTGCAACTTGTGCAATTTCACCTCCTTCTACAATTTTGCAGGGATATATTTCTCATTTATTTTATTTATTGGATCAAAATCTTACAACCATTAGATTGGCTTAACTGGGAACGGAAAGGTTTTCAGTGAAATCCAGGACTTTACCATTGGTGAACCTGAAATGATTCTGGGAGTCAGATAAATAGACAAACGTTCAAATGATGCTGGTGGTCCCAATCATTTCAACTTTTATTGATCTGGAAAATGGGCTGAAGATCTTGCAAGAAATGTCTCTCTCATCAGATTTCTTGCTGGATGAACAGTTCTGCAGGAACAGCCTCTCTCATGTGATTTTGGTGCATCTGCTTCAGGACGAAACCAGGATGTGCCATGAAAATGACTCTACCTGGTGCTACTTTGTGACCAGGCATAGCACTGATTGGCCTTGTCTTGAAGAGCTTACAGTCAGCTTCTCTGTGTTTGTAACTGCCTAGCACAATGGCTGGTCCTTAGCCTCTACTGTAATAAATGTAAGATTAATAATGCCTCATATGGTCTGATGGTTCATTCCAATGAAGAGACATTCGCTTAAACTGCTGTCCATGTGCACATGGCCATGCAGCATGGAAGCGATTAATCTGAAAAGGCCTGCACTCTGCCTCTCAAAAATCTGTGCTCCGCCAGATTTCAGGCTAACCCTTGCAGTGGCTTCAGTGGGTATCTGCCTTCTGAAAGGACAGCAGGTTTTGGTCCCTGGATTTTATATATTCATATTTGTCTTCAATGGGACTGTCTGGGAGAATCAAGTGGCAGTGCAGTGGGACGCACAGTTGGAGTCACAAGATCACTCCTGGATGGAAGGTGCTGGAGGGGGAGTGTATTCAAAGCCTAGACAGGAGGTAAGGAGCCTCTGCTTTCCAGAGGCTCTTTCAGCCGACTGAAGAAGCCAGGTTGATGCTGAACTCTGGAGGAAGCAAAGTCCAGGCCAGCCCTGCTGGGTTGGAGAATCTCCAAAACATGGATCTTTGAAGGGCATTTGGAGGGTCTTTACAGGCGGAGCTGGCAGTGTCCTCTCTGACTCCTAGATGTCTATAAACCTACAAAGGAAAGGAAGCATGTCTGCAGAGGTGGTACTGCTCAGGTCTGTTAGTGAAAGAGACAGAGAGTGCTTTAGCCCATCATGAGAGTAAATCCAGCACTTGGTGGAACACTGAGTGACACTCATTCTTCTGTTATTAAGAGCAGGTGAAAGGCGCTGAACTGACAGCCCTGAAAAATGAAGTCGTCTAGGCCATGGAGAAGACACAGTACAGGCAACAGAAGGGGAAGGTAAGTTTTCCCCATTCTGCCACCTGCAGATCTCCACCAGTAGAAGCTACTCCAGGGCAAGAAGGGAGTATAGTTGGCCTGGTTCATTCTGAACTTGACTTCTTGTAAGGAACCTTCACTATGAAAAGTGGGAGAAACTGAAAACCCAAAAATCAGAATCAGGAAACAAAGTCCTAGTGAGCCAGGAAGCACGCTCAGGGGTGTGCTGCAGGGGAGGTGTGAGGAGGAACAACAGGAAGCTCAGTCTGGTTGCTCTTTCCTGCTTCAACAGAGACGGAGAAAGCACCGCTGTACTGTTAATTCTTTCTCATATTCACTACATAAGAGCACCACGCCCAGAGGAATGAACAAAGCTGTTCCCAAGAGGCAACAGTAAATTTGTAGATTTTCTAGTCTTTTTTTACTATTATTATGTATTCATTTATTACACTGTGGAGGAGAGTTGTGACTTCCCAGCTCTGTTCAGGCTGCAATGATGGTACCAGCTGGGATGGGAGCATCTGCCCACTAGTAGCTGGACTGATTCCCACATTAACAGGGTGCCAGCCTAACACTTTGTATAGGAAGGTTGAGCTCTTCTGTTCAGTCATCCTAGGCTTGGATGCTAAAACACTGTTAACATTTGGGGTAATTACTGCTGAGCCTTGCCAACAAGTGAGTGGAGTTAGCTACAGCCAGGATACAAGGGGAGCAGGGCATGTGTCTTTGGATCAGAGGAGGAAGCTTAGGTTTGATTTTGTTAGTAGTTTTGATTTACCAATAAAGCCAAATCCCAGGAAGAGGGTGCGTTTGAACACTCAACTCAAGGGCTCTTGAAGCTAGGGTAGGGATTCAGACAAAACAGCTAATAGATGGTAACTATTATAGAGGAAGTCAGTAGCCACCCCTCTGTTTAGGTTTAGGAGGTGATTGGTCCTTCAAATCCCACAAAGGAGTGTCTTCTCTGATAACAGCCTCAGCTCAGATCTAGCACACTCAGGAAAAGTTTAGTCAATCCTTTGTACAGGTCGGGAGTCTCTGATCTGAAGTCTTCAGGAACCAGGTGAGTAGACAAGGGTTTGTTTGTTTTTCTCCAGGGCATAGTTTCAAGAGGCTTCCCAACTACTTTGCATGTATTGTCCCAAACAGTTCTTTGAAGTTTCTAACATTTCCCCAAGGTTTACATTGGTCACTCTCCTTGAAAAATTACATACAACAGCACACAAACAACTGTATTTTTAATACAGTGGACCCCCAATAATATTAAACTTAATTCAATAATGTTTAACTTAATTCAGTAAGTTTTATCCAAGATATTGCAGGAAATTGCCTTCTGTCGACACCTCCGTTGTTTGCCATGGGCAAATGGAGAGCCCTGGGCCAGATAAGTGCTTTTTTTTCTCCTACCAAATTCTCTTTCAATCAGATCTGAACGGAAACTTCTGAAAATCGCTATTTCTCTTCTGTTGCTTGTGTTGGCAATGAAATATTGGCAGCATGGATTCTAATCTCAGGGCTTGTGTACCTGCGGAAATTAAATGGCAGAACTATGGCAGCATAATTACAGCACTGTAGCTATGCCAGTATAACTGCCTGTATGAATATTGTATTTTGGAATAAAAGTGACTTTATGTCACTCTAATTAGTTTGCTTTGGAAGTCAGTTTCCCCATGTGGACAAGTCCTAAGATTGAGGCCACGCACTGGCCCAAGCAGCAGTGCACATGGTACTGTGGCCCCTAGGAACAGATAGCTTCCTTCGAGTAGAGAGAGCCAGACCAGGCTCTCCTTGCCTACCAGCACCTGGTCCAGCCTCCCCTCTCTCCAGGACACCACATGGGGAAGGAGCTCCCCTCACAATTGGGGGTGGGGGAGAGAGAGAGCAAGCACCAGGCTGGGCTCCCCTGACCAACCTTTCCCCCCTGGTATAATAGTCTGCTGCTGCCAGCTAATGTAGCTAGTCCTGTCAAAGTTGTGCTGAAGGTTCAGGGTTCAACTTCACGCCATACTAGTTGATGCAGGCTGGCGAGTTGCTACAGTTGCACATAACAGAATTTGTTTTCATCTTTTCAGTTTAAGAAAAATGCCCTAGGAAATTCCATAAAACAAACAAAAACCCTATGTTAAAATAATGTTATTTAATGAGGCAAGGATCCTGGGGCAAAAATAGTATGTAATTATGGAGCTGAAGACTATCCTTCTGTAGAGGGGGGTTGAAATAAGATTGCATGAGACACTTAATTCTGATATTTCCTAACTTTGGTGTGTGCTTGACTTTGCAATCTAAATAATGTTCTTTTAACCCTTTTTTATATGTAATTATTCTTTATATTATAGTAGCACCTTGAACCTGCACTGTGGTAGGCATTGTATAAACACTCAGTAAGAGACAATTCCTCCCTTAAAAAGCTTACATCATAAATAGACAAAAGCGGGAGAAAGGAAGTCGTATTCTCCCCATTTTACAGATGGCGAACTGAGGCACACAAAGACTTTCACGCATCAGCAGGTTGGGTTGGTATCATGGGGTGGCTGGTCCTTCAGGCAAGCTGGGCTCAGCCTTCCCATGGCTTAGCAGCTATCCAACGGAAGTTGGTCCAGTAAAAGATAACACCTCATCCTTCTTGTCTCTTTAGAAGCTATCCCTCAGCCTCACTCTTGAGCTGGCAACATAAGGGTTAATTAGTGACTCCATTTTGGTATAAGGGGGCTTAATTAGAAACAGTGATCCCCAGACTGGTGGTGAAGCAGGGAGTGTGCTACTTAAATAGAGCTGGGAACTCAGCAGATAAAGGAAAACTCTGGCTGGAGGAATAAGGGGCTGTCCCCTCTGGGAAGAGCTTGAAGACGTCAGGCTGAGTCATCCACTGAAGTAGAGTAGGCTCCAGTGGAAGGAAAGCCCTGAGATAGGGCCTAAAAGGAACAAGGAGATCCTCCAGCAGAGCCCCTGGTGAAGGGAAGTAGTAGAGGAATCCTGCTGGGGAAGAAGCAAGATAAGAGAAAGTCTGCAGGTCCAGGAGAAGAGGCCATGAAGCAAATAACTTTAATGCAGTCTGAGAGGAGCAGAAGATCTATTAGTTTGGGCATTTGATTTAGGTTTAAGCTGGATCTTTTGTTACCCTGGAAGGAGAGTGAACTGTTAATCTGATTTGGCTGGAAGGCTGAGCCACAGAAGACCCAGGAAGGGAGTCAGGAGAAGACACCAGCAGAGACTGGCTATCACAGCCAAGAAAGTGGCCACCAGGACAGGGAGGGGTACAAAAGATGAAGTTCCCTGCAATGCTGCATCCAGGCATGGGGGGGCACCCTAAAAGTGAGGACATTTCCTCCTACAGCTTGATTTTAATTAATGAGCAAGAGAACCATGGCTCCACAGTTCAATACTCTGCTCAGTCAAGCAGTCTTTCCATAACTGACTTCAGAAGCAGTGTAGACTTGAGGCTTCCAAGCTTTTCTGGATCATAGCTGACAAAATAAACTCTTAAATTGCACGTTATGGATTTATTAGTGATTCCCAGGATCTGATCGCCACAATTAAAATGAGCTTAGAGTGGAGTACATATTATCCATTAATTACAGCTCCTGGCAGAAATGATTCACCTGTGATTCCTCCATGCCCTACCTCATTAAAATGGCAGTTGTCTGCCTATCCACTCCTGCAGCTTTAGAGAAATCCCAGAGCAGAACTCTGAGCCCAGATTCTCAGTAAACAAAGCCCTGACATGTGCACCATCCACAACTCATTGATCAGGTTGTCATTGCCCAGGCAGCCGTCTTTGCTTCTGATCTGAAGATAAATTAGTCTTTCAGTCATTATTCTTTGTCCAGTGGTTTTGTTATAATTATTATTTCATGACTCTGCCAGGGTTGAGAATGGAATTAAGTGCATTTCTACCACGCACTGTTCTAAAGTGCCTCTTTACAGCATATTAGAAAGACAAGGCAGGTGAGGTAATATCTTTTTAGGGACCCAACTTCTGTTGGTGAAAGAGACAAGCTTTCAAGCTACACAGAGCTCTTCTTGACAGCATGGCACTGTCAATATGTCCGGATGACTAAAACGTGCTGTGTTGCTTTTGTGTATTGAATCAAACACAGCCCAATTAAATCTCTTATCATCTAAGGAGAATTTGTTTGGAAAACAACACAATGTGCAACAATCCAAGCCCCAGAAAGCAAATCACCAACAATGTTGTGCTAGCCACATCCTGGAGCTAGAATAAGGATTTTTGGGAGATAAGGAGGATCACAGGATTAGGAAAGTGCTATAACGGGTTTGAACAGGGTTGATTCGGTGAGCAGGTCCATGGATTTTATTAAGACTCACCCCTCCAGAAGTATAATAGTCACACATAGGCGGTGGCTCAAAGGGCTGCATTTCTGCATCAACCATCCAGTGACAAGTAAACACAAATCAGACATGGACTTTGAGGCAAGTCCATGTTTTTCTAGCGCATCCATGCCCATGTAAACAGTAACTGCCAATCTAACAAGCTACGGTCATACTGCACAGCCACCCATCACAGGCAAAGGCCTGAGAGAACAGAATTTAGAATAGAATCTTAAAACATCCAACAAAAGTCACCAGTCTTGGGAAAGCAAATTCCAGAGCCAAAGACTTCTACTGAGAATAATCTGCAAGTTTCCAAACAGACAAATCTGGAGACTCTTAACAGAAGCTCTTGAGCTAACTACACTATTGCTGCAACATAAAAAATGGGGAGGGGGGAAGATTTGAGGTTAAAAAACCCAAGGCCCATAATTATTTTTTTATATTGTGCTGCATGGTGTTTTTAAAACAGATACAGCTGAAAGATCCCTCACCTGTAAACCTCATTTGTGAAGTGACACTGCATATTTCCAAATAGATAGCCACTAAGGAAAATTTGCTCTTTGTTGTATGCTTGAGATAGGAATTCACAGGTCAAATGTGGGAGGTGAGATGTGAGATGCATGCCATTCCATAGCATGCTCTGGCTGTTCACAGCAGTGCCACAGCATCTGATAGCTAGGGATGCTATGAAACGTCTAAGCATCGCTTTTGGTACAGAGTTCTTTACTGGGTGCTTTGTGTGACAAAATTGCAATGGTTTTTACCACTTTTAGTTTCCTGACCTTTTATGTATTTAAAATTAGCACAGAATGCTAGTAATTTATACCTATATGGACATGTCTGATCTCATGACTAAATTAGGGCTAACAAAAAAAAAAACCAATTAATTATGAGAGTAAAAAAATAGTTGTGATTAATCACAGTTTTAATCACACTATTCAACAATAATAAAATACCCATTTACATTTATTATAACTATTTGTAGATTTTTTCTGCATTTTCAAATATATTGATTTCAATTACAACACAGAATGCAAAACTGGTATTCTATTGTTTAACAGTGTGATTAAAACTGATTGTGACTATTTTTAAAATCTAGTTAATTTGTTTTGCATTAATTGCATGCATTAACTGTGATTAAGTGGCAGCCCTAGACTAAATAGATGGCAGAGAGAGTCTGTTGCTGAGTAAACTGAACTGCACTAATCTTATTTTTATTTGGTTTTTATATTCTTTCCAGGATGGCAGCTCTATTGTCATAGATCCATTAATAGGGTTGCAGTTGGGCCCCCATCATTGTGACTTCAAAAAGCATTAGGCCTAGTGCATTTTTTACAATAGGGTGATCCCTCAGGTTGAGTCACAGTAAGGATCTGGGGAGTGAGAACAGGAATGAATATTCCCTAAAGGTTTAGGAGGAATGAGATGGGATTTTACCAATTTCAGGAGCAAAAGTAGGACTAAAAAGTAAGATCATCTTTACGTGTTCTGTATGACTCTGTTACAGCTTTTGCTTCAGCTGGCTGCAGATGGGCTCTCAGAGGGATGGTGGAGACAGGAACATTTGCACCTGCTGGACCACTAAGGGGATTGCGGCACAAAGGCCCATGGCCCTGCGAGCGTTGTGACATGAGCTTATGCTGGAGCACTGGCTACTGCACCTCACCCTTATGTACAACGTGAGAGCTAAAAGTGGAGCAAGCGAGTGGGCAAACCAAAGGAGGCCTGGCTCGCCACGTCGATTGCTAGGCCAAAGCCTAGGAGAACCAGGGCTTATGCGATCCAAGGAAGAGGAGTTGCTAGGACCCCAACCCTATGTGGCCACCATAGCCCTACTCTCGCGAGTGGAGAGCAGGGAAGGGGCCCGTATCGAGGGGGGACAGCCCCGCACGGGGCACGCTCAGGTGGCATCTCCCTCCCTGCTAGCCCCGGTCAAAGCCCAGCTTCCCCCAGCTCTTCCCCCCTCCCCTTGGCCTCAGACAGGTGGCACGCGCTGCCTGGCCGCTAGCTCCAGCGGCCCTAGCAACAATGCGTCTCGCGGGCACCCAATCAGCGGGCAGTTGCCTCTGCAGAGCCAATGGGAAAGCGGGGGGAAGAGGCGGGGCCAGGCCGCAGGGAGCTGCCCTGCTCGGCGCCGCCATTTTGGCTTCAGAGAAACAAAAGAGCCGAAGGGACTGGGCGCGGGCATCTGATACCCAGGTAACTTGCTCTCCCCCACCCCCATTCGGGCCCCACCGAGCCTCTCCACCCCACTTCCCGGAGCTCCGCTCGGCTCCTGCAGTCCCGAGCCACCCGGCTCCTGAGCCCAGCCCCTCCCAGTCCCCACAGCGGTTCGGGCGGCCGCGCCCGACCCGCAGGTTCTGACAGACCGCTCGGTAGTCTGGGTAAGCGGGGCCGGACTGTGGAGGTTACGCTTCTCCCACGGGGCCCTGCGCCGCGCCGGGCCGGGCCGGGCCGGGCCGGGCCAACTGAACTAACGGGATCCTTGTCTCGCCCCTCCCCTCCCCCC
>NC_133785.1:16854676-16928359 GCF_003597395.2 Chelonoidis abingdonii
CCCCCCGATCCGCCCCGACTTCCCCTCGTGCGGCTGGCGTTGGTGCCGTGCCAGGCACACACACAAGCATGGGGCTGCCTCGTCCTTGTGTTTGGCTGATGCACACACAGGGATCCCTCTTCCACGTCCCTCAAAGAGATGCTCGTGTGCCCCAGTTTCTTTACGTGTGAACTGGCTTCACGTTGTACCGGGTTCCATTCAGTTAATGCATTTTTCTCTGTAGGGGTTCGGGAGGAATTTATAACTGTGGGGTGCGAGCACTTTTAGCACCCGAGCATCATGCTCATTAAGGAGAGTATTTCTCTTCTTTCCTTCTCCCCCAGACAAGGGTTAAGAAATTTGGTGCTAGTGTCTGGATGTCATCAAATTGTGAGGTAGGCAGAACTTTTGAGGCAACAAAACCAGGGTTTTACAAAGGGTGGTTTTATAGTAAGAGTAAAGGTGGATAGTTTTTCAGTGTTACTTAACAGTATTTCTTACCTGCTAAAATAGTCGGGGGAAGGGGAGGGCTTTTTGTTGTTGTTTTTGTTCAGTATAGTGATACAAATTAAATTTAGTATTTGCTCCAAAACCACTGAAAAATTACAGAAATGGAAATAAGGTAATTATATCTCTAGTATAAGGAAACACTTCTTGATTCAATAAATATTTGTTAATCATAGTTCCAGAGTATTACACTGCATGCAGTAGAAACCCTGTTCTACAAATGTTTTGTAAAATCAAGGGCTTATAAAATTGAGGGTGTATGTAATAGTGTTCTCAGGCACAGGGACAAAAAGGCATTTTGGGTTAAGTGAGGTTTTGTAATTCTTGGGTTTGTAAAATGTGGTTACTGTTGTATTAACATTGCTGCCAAAATAAACTCTTGTTGTAGTTATGTACCAAACCATCCTGTTTTGGGCCTTGCCTTCTCTAGAAAGAAATAACCCATTAGCTAACACATGCTAAAGTACATCTTTCTTTTCTGGTGTAGTCATACACTGAATCACCATATAGTGACAGGCTTTCTTCTTTTTCTTTGATACAGCAGCCAAATGTATTCCACGATTATTTCAAACCCAATATTTTAATAAATGAATCTTGTCTTCTTATCCTTTGAATATTCCGGAAAAGCTTTGAGGAGAATGTCTCTAAAGACGCAGAGTTGGTTTTAGTGTCTTTTTCTTATGATGAACATTGAACATGAGAGAGAGTGTTTGGCTCTGGAACTTAAAACTAATGTGGGCGTAAGATTTTTTTTTTTTTTTTAGTTTCAAAAGCTTCAGACACCCTTTGATTTTGAAACTTGATTGATCTTATGCAGCAGTTATATAGCTATAAAGTCATTGGAGAGCTGCTGCTAGGAGTATGTGGGAGTTGTGCATGCTGAGTTTGAAGCTTAAAAAGAAACTAAAAAGAGGATCTTTGAACTGAGTCCATTTTGTTTCGTATCATTTAGTTCTCACCCCATTTACAAAGTTATTTAAATTGAATATGTTGCCGTTTTAAAGTCTTGTGTGTGTGTATGTGTATGTATATATATGTATGTATGTTACGTTTGCGTATCTTGCTTTGTTATATTTTGGAAGTATTAAAGCTTGGAAACTGGTCAGGAATACATATTACAGGTAACGCAATTTACTCCCTTCCCTCACCCCACCACCACCAGTGGAGAGGAGAATTTCAAATTTATTAAACACCCATTTGCTAGAGGTTTTGAAAGCCCATTCTGTCTCATGGGTGTGATTCGTAAAGTCAAAAAGTTTGTGAACTTAAAAATTGGATCTAATGGTCCGTGAGTTCCAGTGATGATTAAACCTGGTGAAAATCTAAACAAAAGGACTTCTCAGCCATGCCCGTAGCTGTTTCCATCACTTCACACTGACTCAACCGATATTCTGAGCTTCAGAGTGACTCTCAGAATGACAGCCCTAGAAGCTTATTGGGTAGATGGGAGACCCTTGAGCAGGGTTGAGGAGCACCACTCTATAAAGAATTCCAGGAGCTGTGGTGGGGCCTGAGCTTCCTGCTAGGGCCCTATGCCTAGACCTTGCTGTTGTACCTCCTTATTTTTGTATCTTCCTCTGTCTAGTAACTGTAACTTAAAAAAAGAAGCAAAAACATTTGTCTGAGATTGCCTTGGTATGTTTACTGAAAGGGCAGAGAATCATAGAATATCAGGGTTGGAGTGGACCTCAGGAGGTCATCTAGTTCAGCCACCTGCTCAAAGCAGGACCAGTTCCCAACTAAATCATCCTAACCAGGGCTATGTCAAGCCTGACCTTACAAACCTCTAAAGAAGGAGATTCCACCACCTCCCTAGGTAACCCATTCCAGTGCTTCACCACTCTCCGAGTGAAAAAGTTTTTCCTAATATCCAACCTAAACCTCCCCCACTGCAACTTGAGACCATTACTCCTTGTGCTGTCATCAGGTACCACTGAGAGAAACAGTCTGATCCATCCTACTTTGGAACCCCCTTTTCGCGGTAGTGAATGCAAGCTATCAAATCCCCCCTCATCCTTCTCTTCTGCAGACTAAACAATCCTAGTTCCCTCAGCCTCTCCTCATAAGTCATGTGCTGCAGCCACCTAATCATTTTTGTTTCCCTCCGCTGGACTCTTTCCAATTTTTCCACATCCTTCTTGTAGTGTGGGGCCCAAAACTGGACACAGTACTCCAGATGAGGCTTCACCCATGGGCAGCAACTGTCAGAAATGTTACTGTTCTGTGAATACACTGAAGGAAAATGTCTAGTCAGTTTAGACCGAAAAAAATCCCAAAAACTAATTTTAACTAGGACACAGGAGCCCCAAAGGGATTTCATATCTAGAAGGGCAAGTAAAGTAATAGTATTGGTTGTTTTTTACAGTTTTTATGTATTTTTTACACCATTATATTTGAGAAACAAAATATGTGTAGAGAACATTAGTGACTAGTCTTACAAGGCTTGTACAGAAAGGAGTGAGTTGCAGGAATTTATTGGAAACTAATGTTAAACACCCAAATAATTTAAGTTATGATGGTGACTTTATATAGGCAAGTAGGCCATCTGTTTAAACAAGCCAATTTTCTCTAAGGCCACATCTCTGTTAGGATTTGTATTACAATAGCATCTAGAGGGTCCAGCCAAGATTGGGGTCCAAATTATGATAGATGTTACATGTAACATAGGATGGTCCCCCTGTCTTGAAGAGTTAAATACAAGTGGTAGGTGGGGAAGTGGAGGCACAGAAAGGTGAAATGGTTTGCCCAATGTCACAGACAGGTAGTGGCAGAGCTCAGCGTGGTATCCTGAATTGCCACCTTGTGGTCTGTCCTCTAGATCACACTACCCCGTTTTGTTACCACTGGTTCACCTACACTTGTGGTGGTAGCAGTGGGAGTATTAATATAGAGGGCTCCAGGTGCTTTCCCACAAGCATTTTAACCACGGTTTCCTCTAACCCTGGTAAGAACAGGTCTAGAATACATAGTGTCCAAAATCATGGCATCTTAATTTAGCTTATACCATTGAAACTGACTTGGTAGCTATAGTGGGAAATTTTAGGAAAAAAATCTTGGTGTAGACAAAGCCTGAAGATGCAGTTTTTGTTTAATTGTGGTCCATTGTAATTTACTGCAATATTTAACATTAAGCCAAGATATAAATTAAATGTTTTCAGGAGATTGAGATTTGATAGTGAAGTGCATCACCTGCATATTGCTTTCTCTAATGTGTAACTTTTTCTGTAGCTGAGAATATGCTCACAGAATTCAGCTATCTGATCAGAAGGCTAGAATATAGCAATATTTAAATGGTAATTCTTATTAATATATTTCTTTGTGGCAGTGCTGCCTTGGTAATTCTCCTTTCTTTCTTTTAACTCTGAATCAGGCATACGGTTTAGGAAATTGGCGTTATACTACTTGTCATTCTGATCATAATGTTAGGGTAGGAGCAAAACACTATGTATTTCAGAGCCAGGGTCATTTGAGACTAATGAATATTGTGTTCCTGTTGATTATTGTGGCTAGAGCTTATCAGTATTTTTCCATTACATTTGAGTTAGCATTAAATCAATCTTAAACAAACTGGCCCTTTCTACATTAGAATGTGATTTGTCATTGATGTGCAGAGGAACAGTGGAATAAAAATCTCACTAGTTTAGTTCATTCACTGGTCCATTGTTTCATTTGATGATAGTTATTTTGTCTCTATTGGCAAGAAGGTGTGATTGGTATCTAGGCAACGCAAGTCCTGCTAAGCATCTCTGCAACCTACTTGAAGAAATTAAAATTTTCCATTGCAGGGGAAGAGGATTTTTCCTTTGTACCTAAGTTCCTTCATCTGGCTTGCTATTTTCTGTTCAAGGTTAATGTATTTTTGTAACTATGGAGGAACCATCTTTAAAATACACTATATAACTGTTTAATTACAATAATTTTTCTGTTAATAGTTTTAAGGTATGTTGAGATGTCTTATTACAGATTTTGGTTAGAAACAGTTCATCAGAATTTTTTGTCTGGGGATTTTTGTTAATAGAGGAAAAATATTTCATTTTTGTTTGTTTAAAAATTGGTCCCTCTGTCCTATTCTGTTACAAAAATACAGTTACCAAGAGACAGTATGATATGTTGAACACAAGTGGACATGCATTGTAATGTGCTGTAGGAGCTAGATACCACTCGTTTGCCAGACAATGGTTTAAAATTCACTACACATCTTGAAAGCGAACAAAACAAGATTTGCTAAAATTAAAGCCCTATTAAATGCCTGTAGACAGGTGCTGGCTACATGTCTCTGGAGGCATTGAGTTGATGGCTTACCCACCAAAGTTGTTTTTAAACTTCCTGCTTCATGCAGCAATGGGTTTTTATATCAGGAATATGTCTAGTTGTGTTAGAAAGATGGGGGTGGATCTAATGTGATAACACTAATCCTCAGAATGGATGCGTGCAGTAGTCTTGCTTTGTAAATAGATGTAGTTGGAGGTAGATGTTTACTATATTTATTTAAAAGTTAAGACCTTAGCATCAAAACTGCACAAGCTAGTGAAGTATGTTTGTTCGTATTGTTTGTTTTTTAATTTTAAAAAGCGCTATTCAAATCAATAATGGCCTCCAGAGCCAGGGTTGTTTGAATAGAGGAAAGTTCATCCTTTCACTGAAATTAAACAGTTGTCATTCAAGCTGGAAACTTCAGGTCTGTTCAGTAGACTGACACTTATTTTTCTTCCAGTCTCAATTTCTTCTTCTTCAGGATATAACACACAAAAGAATCATTTTGGTTAAAGAGAAAAGACCAGGCAGTTTTATTTTTTTGTAAAACAGCAACTCAAGATTTGCTGCTTATAGTCTGATAGATGGAAGTAGATGCATTGTAATAGTGATTACATAGATTTTTAGGTAGTTTTTTAGCTAATGTGGAGCCTCTCAATCTCTCCTCTGGCCTCCTTGCCTCTCATCCAGTCTGTCCAAAATTCTGCTGCTTCTCATGCAGCTTATTGGCTTCCTGATTTGCCTCTTCAAACACAAGTTCCTTGGCCGCCTCTTCAGGGCATTACATCATCTTCCCTCTCTACTCTAACTTCCTCCTAGCTAACGTCCCACTTCCTGCCCTCATCCCAATTCTTTTACATTAGACCTAGTCTATACTTAACATTTAGCTCAACGTACCAGTGAGTATAAAAAATCCACTCCGGCCCTCCCCCCCCCCCCCTCATGCGGGCCCCCCGAGTACTGTAGCTATGCTGGCCTAACCTCTTGTGGAAATGCAATTAAATCAAAGGAAGATGCTTCTGTTGACCTCGCTACCATAACTTGGGGAGGTGGCGTTCCTACAGCAATGGAAAAACTGCTTCCATGATGGTAGGGACGCATCTACACTATGGGTTATGACCTGTAGTGTAGATAGTCTTACTAGTCTTCATCTCCTTTGTAACTTCCTGCTTTGAGCATTTCTGTTGTGATGACCCCTGTAATGAATGGGGTCTCTTGCCAGATACCTTCTCTCTCTTTTAAATCCTTCCTCTTTAAACAGCCCATTCTCCTCATTAGTAATCCGAGTATACCCTTTCTCCTGATCTTTTGTGTTTAGATTTTAAATTTATCAGAGAACATTTTTGGTCAAGTGCTGTGTACGCTGATTAAATGGATTTTAAGAACTTTTTAAAAAATGAGCTATTAGGACTTTTCTTCTTCCCCAGAGCAGTGTCTCCTATTGCAATCTCTTTTATATAGCCCTCAGTCTCATTCTGTGGCTCACATGACTGAGATTCAGCCCAATTTCATGACTAGTGTATATAATGATTAAAAGTAGACTTTTAAAAAATAAGCTCCCCCCATTTACATTGCTAAAAATATCCCAGGATGTTTAACTTTTTAGCTTTATTAATCCTTCTACCAACTAGAATTTGTCATTTTTCCTGTGTTCAATTTTAGTGTTTTCATTATACGTAGAGGTTCTTGACCAGAATACTCAAGTAGCTATGCAGAAGTATGATGCATAAAGCTCTTACAGCATCTGAGGTTTGTCAGGAAGTGTGGGTGAATCTCCTTCATGCTCACTGAAAAAGAGGACTTTCTTTTAGCAATTGCTCCTGGTTTGTGTTTGGATCAGTTCCAAATGTACAGTAAATCATCTGTGCTGTATATGAGATATTTAGACAGTATTGTGGTCATAGACTTTCATTATGACATCAGTCAGATTAACACAGCTCCTCGGTACAAAGGTGAGAAATTCTGTTGCTGACAAACTGCTTGCCTACTTGTTGTTTTATGTTTTCTGAGGCCATGTCTATATGAGAATGTTGCATCAGTTTAACATAAGGTGTGATTTTTAAACTGATCTAGTTGAATTGGTGCTAAAGGCTACATTTCTATTTTGGTTTAAACCAGGCTTAGGTCAGTTTAGTTTAAGTTGATTAGGAATCTGTTTAAGCTAAATTGAAATAAGGTACTCTTAAACCTAAACAAGCATGTCTGTGCAGAGCTTTACACTGGTTTAACATCACACCTTGAGGGTATGTCTTCATTACCAATGAGCTTTAACATGGCTGTGTAGTCTTGGCACCAGTGCTGGGAGAGAGCTCTCCCAGCACTGTAAAAAACCCACCCTCATGAGGGGAGTAGCTGCCAGTGCTGGTGCACTGTCTACACTGCCACTTTACAGCGCTGAAACTTGCATGATCTAGGACCCAAACCTGTGAAGAAAGCAAAGTAATCAAACCAAAGGTGACCTATATTGTCTGATGCTGCTAACAATAGTAGATACTATTGTTGCTCTATGTAAGGAGCGGGGAGCTTTTTAAACAGGTAGTTCTAGTTGTCTGATTACTTGTTAAAAGTAACTTTCACTACTACTTTGAGAAATCTGCTGGCTGGTATGGTTTTGGATTGATAAATGTTTATCTATTTAGAGTATCAGGGGGAATATGACTTTGTACACAGTTGGAATGACTTGTTTACTTTGAGAATAGACTGTTATCTTCTACTTAGATGTCTTTAATATGTACATTGGATTCCAGAGAGCAGATATTAGACTTGTCATCCTCTCCTTGCTGTGAATGTAATCCTGTAGACTTTTACAGACAGACAGGCTGTGCTTGCTGGTTTCAATTTCCGCTTGCTAGATTGCTTACCTTGTTCCTGTTTCCATGCATGTAAAACTCTTCTTAACAGAATATAGAGGGAATTATTGCCAGACAGAGTAATTAAGATTATGTCATAGGTCTTCTGAAAATAACCTGTGATCTTGAACATGGAAAATATTTGATCTCTTCCAGCCAACATCATTTCAATAATTTGTATCTGCATGCATGTGAGAATGTAATCCTGCAAATTTAAACAAAAATCTATGATGAAATCCTAATCCCAATTAAATCGTTGCCTTTAGTTGGGACAAATTTTTACCCCAATGCATCAGCATGTACAGGAGTAAGAAATATGGAAACCACATTAGTGCTGGACTCTTTACAAGCTTCAAGCCTTAGGGAATTTAATTTTCATTGATATTCTTGGTCCTATTCCAGGCCGTGAATGTCTTACTGGATATGCCAGCCCCCTGGCTGTGGAGAGGGAAGTAGGCTGTCAGCAACCTCCTATGGATTTTCAGTTCTTGTTTGGGTGGGTGATGGCTCCTGCCAATGGCTTTTTGCCTGTGAAGTCCTATTGGACTCTGTTTGAATAAAGTAGCCTTTACCACCTTTGCTTGTAGTGCAGAAACACTGACTGCTATTGTGATACACTTCTGGTAAAAAGTAACACATCACACAGGCATAATATTGATGTGGTCATCCCGCATCAGATGGGCTAATTATAACAAAATAATTATTTTAAAGTGCATTTTGGAGTTCATATGATGGGACCTGCCACTGTGGACCATCAGGTTGCTACTCAGGTGGTTTCACATTGCTGTTTGAATCTCATGACCTAGTTTGCAGATTGGAATAGGTGAACTTCTTGGCAATGGTGGTTCTGGTGAGTATGTTATTAACTGTGTATGGTTCCTGGGAAAGCCAACCTCTCAACACAAAAGGATGAAAAATGTGGAGTAAGTCAGATGTAAAGCTTTGTGTATGAAATGCATCTGAATAATGCTATACAGAAGAAAATACAAGACCACATTGATATAATTTGATTGGAAAAGTTCATCATTGAACAGTATTTAATTAGAGGAAGTTTTGTGGTTGTGACAGGGAAAGAATTAGACCCTCACCTGCTTTAATATTTTCCTTGAATCACAGCAGACACAAGTACTGTAGAGAAGTGGTGTTTTGTTTTTTTTTTCAGTCAGATTGCACAATATCCCTAATTCAGAAATTTTGCTTACGAGACGCCCTTTTCTATTCTGCCTCTGTTTATCCTGATCTGATCTGCTGTGGCTGGGAAAGATTTCATAAGAGATTAGTCTCCCTCTTCACTTCAGTACACTCCTGTTGACTCTGGGCAGCTATTTGCCTATGCATTCATCTATATTTTGAAAGTTCTTAAGAGGATCCTTGTTTTTTGAAATACTGATAGCTCACTGTATTGCTTTTGTAACCTTTGACAGAGGTTCGTAACACAGAGGTCCCAACTAACTGTTGAACTACTGTTGAATTTTCCCCATTAACGTGTAGATGGAGATATTACTTTTTAAAAATAAGACCTTTGTTTAACTATAATTGCTAATGAACTCTTGGGGCTTGTTTACACTTACCGGGGCTTTGAGGTGTGACAATTGATGCATCAGCATTTGATTTAGTGGGTCTAGTGAAAGGGGGAAAGGAGAAAGGTGAGGGGGAAAGCTGAAAAATCAAACCAGAACCTTTTTTTCTTCATTTAAAAAAAAATGAAATGTCAACAAACAAAAAAGCTGGCTGAATATTTTTAAAAAATTATTAACAAAACTCTGAGAGCATTCTCATAAT
Organism: Chelonoidis abingdonii; assembly: GCF_003597395.2. NCBI lineage: Eukaryota > Metazoa > Chordata > Testudines > Testudinidae > Chelonoidis > Chelonoidis abingdonii. The sequence goes on from NC_133785.1 coordinate 16,864,048, forward strand.
TGTAAAATCTCACTAAAATGTTGTACATAGTAACAAGTTTAAAATGTGTATGGGATATGCTCAAAGGAGAGGACATTGGTCACAGCCTGGGCAGAAATTTCTGACTTTAATCAAATAAAGTTGTACCTTTGTGGACAACAATGGTGTGCGGCTGCCAAAAGAGCCTTTGATATGTTGTTGACTTGAAATTGAACTTAGGGCAGGAGCAGATACCTGATGTACCCTATAAATAATTTGCTTTTCCCATTAAAAATGCAGAAGTAGATAGCAGTATTACACTAAGGTGACATGCTTAGCACTGGTTGTTGCCTTAAATGCATTTAATATAGTTTCTGAAGTGCACCCTTGGTACATAGCCAGTCATGAACCTTATGGATATCTCTTCAGAGTGTAGGCTCAATCTGCCATGATACATCAGAAACACGTGTTAGAAAACTAGGAATCTGCTATTGTATTTTAAATTGTAATTAGTCATTACAAGCCACACATTATTAGTTTGTGATGATGGCTTTCAGTCACTCATCTTTCTACAATAAAAGAACACTTGTGGTTTACATGCATTTATAAAAACCTAATTTAAACTGGGTTTTCAAAGGGGCCTAAGGATTTATGCATCCAAATCACATTGGAAGTGAGTAGTATTTGGGCACCTAGTTCCCTTAGTGTCCTTTGAAAATCCTCTCCTAAATTTAACGTATTTTATCACCTTAAAATATATGCTGAGACCCAGATGTGGTAGAGCAAGAAAAACATTAGGATCAGGAGGTTGTGAACTGAATATGAGTAAGAAAAAATTCTTAGTCAAAACAGAGTGGCTGTTGGACAGAACTTCGTAAAAAAAAATCTTCCTCTGGGGAAATGACTGACTAGTATAATGAAGCTCTTTATACCAAAACAGGTTTTACAGCTCTTAAGTTTGAATTAATGAATTTACAGCACAGCAGGGACAGATGTATTTTTTTATTATTATTATTTTTGTCCAAAGGTGAAAATTGCAGAGATCTAATAGAATTTTATTTATTTTGACTTAGTGGGCATGTTTCTGTAGCAGCATTTATTTACAAAGTTTAGCCATTTGTATAATGTTAACCAGGACTAGTTTATGGTAGAATTAAAGATTCACTCAATGTTGCATATTAAAAAATGGTAGCAACCATGCTGTAACTTTTGTTGAGAATAAAAAAAAAAGAAAAGAAAAACAAAAGCTAATTTCAGAGAGAGGCTCCTTGTTTGAGATCCCTGCTGATTGTCCTGGAGACTTCAACACCATGAACTCACATTAACCTCTCAGTCTGTTTTAACTACTGGAAAGTAGCCCACTCCCAGATTTTTCAGAGCTTGAATGTTTTCTCAAGCAATGGATCTGAGTTATGTTATCTTATATTCTATACTGAAACTGTCTCTGATTAGCCTTTCATATACACCATTAGTTTCAATTCATGAGTCTCTTGCAGAAGTCAGCCATTTAAATCATCCTTCTAAAAATAGTTTTCTTGTGGAGATATTTCTGTATTTAAATTATGTAACTGTTCACTATTTTAATCAAACACTTAATTTCTTTGTCAAAGAACGCTATTGATATTTTTCATAGCTTTTGGATGGTATTTTTAGGAACTAGGGCCCAAAACAGATGTTTGGTCCATTTCCAAGAAGTTCAAGCAGCTTAGAATAGGTGATTTAGGGTCTTAATTACTATGGCAGTTATGTCCTTGGAAAAGAGATTAATTTTTCCAGGTATTATGTAACTCGAGAGCTGCTTGGCTCAGATGCATGTGTTCTTGTCTATGCAGGAAAAGCTCTGTAACCTATCTAACTTGGTTTTTGTTTCACTAAAGAGGAAAAATAGATCTAGTAAAAAACAGAGCTGTAATTTCTCTTTGGTATTTTATATGTGTAGGAAACAAGGTGTAAAATGATTTAGACCAAGTTGGATGCTCATATTCTCAATATCTGAAAAGACTACTTGGTGAGGTGATGGATAAGCTCCAGGCAGCAGCAGCTTACTGTTACACATTGGTGAAATTGGATTTTTTTTATTTGGTAGGTTTGTGTTTCATAATCTTCTCACAAACCGAATTAATACACTAGAGTTATTCAGGTTACCTTAGGGAATTTTTTAAAAGTATTTTGGGCATATCTCCAGAAGAGGGCTAGAGAAATTACACTTCTGTTAAATGGAAATAGAACTGAGTTAGAGAAGACTGGAATTGTGGTGTTTCATGGAGGTAGGTAATAAAGCAAATGTTATGTCAGATGTATCTTATAAATGGTTGTATATAATTGTGTCCAGCGTTACGTACTATGATACCTATGTCCGGTAATTCCTAGGAAGCAGTAACATTTACAGATGCACTCAGAAAGTCCTTGGATTCTTGCCAGTCATTGGAGTGAGGATGGATAAATGCAGCTGTCCTATTACCTATACAGACTTTTGTTTCATCAAAACTGTTGTTAGTGGCAGCTGCTTTGGATGGTATATGATTTTTGGTTTTACCTGTTTAAAATGTCTTGATTCTGACACAGAAAGCTACTGATAATCTATTGCTGGATCAGGTTGTATGTAAAGGGGTAATAAAAAATGGAATTTAGAAGTAGGGCAAGGTATTCATAGAAGAAAGTGACATTCTAATGGGTAATTTTGCTGATTTAGGTAGAAAAAATATATCCCTTTAGCTGTCAAACTTGTCTTTAAAATACCTTTCTGTCTACGTAGTGTACTTACCTGGCCCCAATTACCATAGTATCTGAGTGCTTCACGGTTTTCAATGTATTTATCACCACAGCATCCCTGTGAGATAGAGAAGTGCAGTTATCCACTTTTTACAGATACAGAAAGGCTGAGACTTGCCCAAGGCCACAAAGGAAGTCTATGGCAGAATGGGGACTGTACATACTGCAAAACTAGGAGAGTAAATTTTACCTACCAAGGTGTCTTGGATTTGAAGGAGTTTCTTGAGGAAGATCCTGTAGAAGACTTCACGTTAGGTATGCAGGGGCCTTAAGTTGTCAAGACAGTTTTAAAAAATCAATATGCTGACTGATGTGATGCAGAAATGCATAAACTAGAAGAATTATGGAGAAGGCTTACCCTTGTCTTCCTCTTCTTACTTGCTTTACAAGCAACCAAAGGGCACTGTTCAGCACTGGCAAACCAGGCAACATTGGGTATAATCTTTTAGTTTTGGTATTTCCTTTGAAATTGAGATGGGTCTGACAGATTTACTGAGTCTGTTTTCCAAACTGCTGAAGTGATCAGTATATTTCCTGACACTAAACAAGGTTGTGAAGGGAATGCAGCAAGCAATGCACTACAGTAGATTTTTTCCCCACTGCAGCATTGTCATTTTGCTCTTGCATTACTTGTTCAGTTTCATTTTTCTCAAGCAACAGCATATCTGCTTGTTTTTCCCCGACACTGCTGCAAATCATTAATCCTACTGTATTAAACTTGCATTATCAGATAATTTTGGAAAACCTGAACTTTGTTGCTTACAAGAAGGAACCTAAAATTAGTAAAATAATTGTGTTCTAGTGATCAATGTTAGTACGTTTTGATAGTCCTGCATCACTAACAAACACTGTTCTTTGCCAAACTGAAATGTCTGTCTGTCTTTCCTATATTAACATGAAAAAGCATTGTTAGCAGAAGTTTTAAACTTTATCTTTTAGGATACAGTGGTGAGTATATGATTATGTAGTCTCAGCAGGGATATCATTTTAGAAACGCACAGACATACCATTTAAATTGTTTTTTATTATTTAAAGGCAAGTCAAAGTTTTATAGGGGGTACACAGAATGAGTGGTATAAGGGAGCTTTCCACCCTTTAAAGAGAACAGGTCACTTTTACTTAAGAGCTACAATGGAGAACATAGTTCTCCATTTTAGTTTAGTACAACCATTTGTAATGAATGGGTTTTCCATGACGACTGAGAAATAAAATAGCGGGTAGTTCATCTCTAAAGTTTAAATGATTAGTCGCTTTTGTTATTGCTATTATGTTAAGACAGCTGGATAGATTGCGAGGCTAAATTGAATTAATGATCCAAATTGAATAAGCAAGAACTAACATGAAAAATAGATTAAGTAGTTTCTTGTGCAAAGGGATTTATATATAGCATTAAAACACTGTCACAAACAAAAGATTTCTTGTAGGTTCCTGTCAAAATGTAAACCTGTAATTTATTATGCAAGATCTTGATCCCTTTACTCCTATCCCGTACATCCTATCTATTTCTAGTACTGGGTAAACATTTACAAACTTGATATATTGACTGCAGTCTCGTTGGAAGAGAAATTACATTGGAAAGTTTAGGCCAGTTTTATAATGCAATTAAAAATGTGGAATCAAAACATTTCTCCTGCAAACTGCTCCACCTTACAGTCATACATAACCGTTTTCCATGATAGAATTAATTTGAGAGAATTTAATCTTAATGTGCTGAATAAATCCTGATGCCTTGAATTACAAGGAAGGGTATGTTTCATTTTCTACTTCCAAACATCTTGTTTTTATTTTGATGGCTCTGCATTTCAGCTGGCGCTATTCGAGTCAACTTTTGTTTTTTATTACATTATGTTTATTATTTCAGCAAGATAATTTCAGACAGAGGACATCTGCAGGTTTTATCCTTTAAATAAATGTAAACATAGTTTTTGTTTTTGTAAGTTTCATACACAGTCATGATAAAGCATTCCCTGGCTGAACTCTTGCCAGGCTGCTTTGTAGGGCTTCACACACTGTGCAGTCTTCAGTTTCCCTTGGACTGAGGCTGCAACAGTTTGTTTCCTTGGTCTCTCTAGCACATTTCCTGGGCATATGCGCTCTGTCCTTTACCCCTCCATGGAAATGGAAGCATATAACCCAGCTGCCCTAGGCATCAGGAACAGTGTTGGCAGGCTCCTCAGTACGTGAACATGTAGACTGTTCAGATGAATGACAGTAGCATCTTAAAATAAAATCTTAAAAGGCTTCAGCTCTCTCAGAAGGCAGAGTCCAGAGAGAGCTTGTCCTCCCTTCCAAAGCTCCTTTACAGAAGACGAAATGCCAAAGCGTTTGAAAAAAAAATCTCCAGGCTACACAGTGCTGCATGACAAGCGTAACGGGAAGCCAGAGACTCAAATGGACGCTCATGGAGGGAGGGGGTACTGAGGACTCCAGCTATCCCACAGTCCACAGCAGTCTCCGAAAAGTATTTGCATTCTTGCTGAGCTCCCAATGCCTGTAGGGTCAGACACATTGTCCAGCATGGTTCAGGAATAGCTCGCAATTTATCTCCCTCCCCGCCCCACATGAAAGAAAAAGGAAAGAAATAGTTTCTTGACTTCTTTCAGTGTCACCTATGTCTACTGAATGCAGCGGTGACGCGATGCTGCAGCAGCAAAGAGCAGTATCTGCTCCTCCCCTCCCGGTGGCAGATGGTGCAGTAGGAGTTGCTCCGTTCCTTGTCATCAGCCCATGAGTGCTCCTGGCTGGCCTCAGGTGAGGCTGGCCGGGGGCGCCTGGGTAAAAATAGGAATGACTCCCGGTCATTCCCAGTAGATGGTACAGAACGGCTGGTAACATCATAGCAACTGGGGGCTGAGCAACCACAGTGAAAGTCCCCTTCCAGGTTGTTTTGTTTTGTTTCACATTACTCTGAAGGATTTGTATTTACTTCTCATGCTTACTCAAAATAGGACCTTTTTGCAGGTATCTGCATACTGATGGCCTCAAATCCACACACTGAAAACTTTGCCTAAATATGAAATAATGAATTTGATAAAATTTCACATAAAACATAGCGGTTATGAGAACATATATGTGGCTTAATTCTGATTTAGTGCTTGCATTAGATATGGCATAATATATATGGTGCCTTTATCAAATACAGATTTAATGATAACAGTAGTAGGATTTTTTTCCTGTTGAGCTACATACTGGGTAATGTCATACCCAAGTGACTTTTGTTTTCTGAATACACAGTGTGCAAATACCTTAGGGACCATTTGGGTCTATATGAAAGAAAACAAGTTCTGAAGTTACACTGAGCAACTAATGAGCTCACTGGGGATATGAGGAAGGGGCATGGTGTGTTTTACTCAGGTGAACCTTCTCCTTTTGGCAGATATTTATTTCCTTTCTGTAGTGCTAATAAGCATACTTTTCAGTATAAATTCTGCTGTTCTGACACAAGTTTAGACCTGGTCTCCGCAAGGATTTTGTATCAATATAACTAAGTTAAGGAGTGTGATTTTTTTTTTTTTTTTTTTTTTTTTTTTAAAGAAAAAGTAATTAATTTTGATGTTAAGATAGTTATCCTAGTACAACCTCTAGTGTGGACTCAGTTATGCTGTTATAAAAGTGCTTATACTGGTGTAGCTTATTCCCCTTCACATACTGAAATAAGCTGTTACTGGTATAATGACATCTGCATGAGGTACTGACCTGCTTTTAAATGTACCTTATAATTAAAGCAGTACAGTTTTTGTTTGTAGACAAGACTTTTTATTATCTAGGATTGAACAAAATTCAGGAGGGCTGGAGTTATTTGTTCCAGGAAGTCTGGTTAAGTCTTTGGGGGTTTTAAAATTTGATTGAAAAGATGTACATGAAACAGTATGTGATGTGTGCAAGCAACCCTCAAAACAAAAATAGTTGTCCATTGAAATGTATCCCTCTTTTAGCACATTAGAATATCTGTTTTTAAATGGACTTGTATGTTATCTTGTATCTTAGAAACTGACAAGTACAGTGGTGCTTGACTGTTGCAATCTGGGTAGAAGACAGCATAATAGTATATTTTCATAAGGGGGATAGAAATGCAGTAGAATAAGTTCAGATGACATACTCCATAAGTTTCTGCATCTGAAAAATACTAAGAGTGCCATCTTCTGGATGAGATAGTGTTGCGTACATTGGTTGGCTCAGTTAGTATTCATGAGGTAGGATGATGACAAATTTCAGTACCAGCAAGTCCCAGACAAAAAAAAATCATAATGTGCTTGTATTTTAAACAAGTTAGTTCCAAATAAATATTGTAAGTCTTCAGTTTGTATTTGTATAGGTCCAGCTAAAAAGTAAATGAATTCTTAGCATTTCTGTTAATGTAGATATAACATTTTTCTCTTGCCAAGTAGATTTAGTGATTGTATTCTGAAAAATATTGGGAAATCCATTTAGATTGGGAAAGGAACATGCCTCCCCCAATATAAAATGTAACTAGAATATCAAATACAATATTGCACAATTTGTTGAGAGTGCATTGTTCTAAGTTAGGTGTCAAATACCTTTGCTAGAGAATTGATTAAATTAATAGATAGATTTGCTTTGTTTCTCTAATTCAATCTTGGTATAAAAATCTAGTGGTTAGTTTTATTGCGTAGTGTGTTCTCCATATTTGGGAAATTTGGAATTTTTATATATTGTTAACTTGAGTATGCCTGGGAATAATTCCACTGACAGGCGTCCTGTTGAAGGTATATTTTTCCAGCAGTCAGGACTTAATTGATTGACCCATTGTTTCTGGTAAATTAAAGTAGGCAGATAAACAGCTTAATGTTCTTATGTATGAAAAAGCCCTGTAGATATTTTTAGTTATATTAACATTGTTGCCTGTCAGACCTGTCCTCACTGCCATAAGCTTCTAGTTGTTTAGTTTTAAAGCTAAGGTAAAGCTGCTAAATATCTGAGAAGGACAAACAAAATTAGCCCATTGACCTTGAACACTTCATAGTTTCTTTGAATTAAATGCCTTATTGTTCATGTAACATTCTTTAAGATGGAATAAAGGTGTCAGTTTATTTTTTAGATACTAAAGTTAATCATTTAAGTGGAATCTCAAATTACTATTACTCAACCTAAATTTGCTAGTAAGGTTTAGTCTGTGATTTTTCATTCTGTACTGTTTATCTGTAAAATGAAACAGTAAATTAACAGGTAACTGAAACTGTTGAATGGTGGTTGGTCTGCAGCCTTCTGGGTGCTATTTGTTATCTGGCAGCTTTCTACTGAAGATTCTCTGCCATTAGCTATGCAGTATATAGTACATTTGAAAATTACTGAATGATACAAAAAGTTAAACTGTTTTTAAAAGTTTAATTACTGTGATCAATATTTTGTACAGATAACATGAATAGTGCATAGAATATTTCTGTTCTAAATTTCTTTGAAACAATACATTGTAGAAAGTTGCTCAGGTTAGATTTGTATAGGTTTTTTTCAGTTCCTGGAAAAGATTAGTGGGAGTTTTTAACTAGTCTTTCATTCTTTATAGCTTGTGTTTGTGTTGAAAGTTAGTAAAATATCACATACCTTAAATGAAAACTTATGCATGGATTGACAGTGATTGGTTTGTGTAGTTCTGTAAGTGTTCATAATAGCTTATACATAAAGCCTAACTTGGATCTAAACTCTGCTTAGTATCTAATACTTTATTTAGAATAAAGTGCTAAAACATTAAGTTTAATCTTCAGATGGCCCCATGGGCCTTTCTGTTGATAAGAAAATGCTGTGAGGGCTAGTAAGGAGAGCAGCTGAGAGAAGCAGTATACTTATTACCCTTCCCTTCCTTTGTATCGCCTGTTACCCCACCTTCGTTGTGGGTCTGCGGAGCAGCTAAATATAATTTCCATTGGCTGAGGCTTTGGTAGGGAGGGGTAAGTAGCTTTGTTTTTCTCTGCCTCTATGATCTCACTCTTATTTGCCTCTGCACTTAAAACTGTAGGTTCTTTTCAGTTTCACCTTGCATAGAGGATTGTTTACATTCAGTTTCCTTTGCTGTGCCTTAGGAAAGTAACTGTTAGCTTTGGTTGCTCAGACCTCGACATACAAAGTTACTAACACAAAGGATTCTATTTTACTTGTTTTAACAGACTTTTTGAACTGGAATAAACACCTTTTGGGAGACAGATCTACTTCTGAACTGCCTTCACCATTGCCACATTGTTTTATCTAATGTGCTACAAGAATGAGCCCAGCATTTGGAGCTATGGAAGTGGAGCACTATGCCAAGGGAGTCCTGCTCAAGCCTTTTGTCCACCAGGTTGGGGGTCACTCCTGTGTCCTCCGGTTTAATGACAAGACCATCTGTAAACCCCTCATCCAGAGGGAACACCAGTTCTATGAGACTCTCCCAACAGAAATGCGTAAATTCACTCCACAGTATGAAGGTATGTTACGAAACATTAGAAAGGGGTTGGGCTTTTTTCTCTTTTCTAAATCCCATTGTGCTCTGTTTCCTCTAAAATCTCTTCTGTGCCGAAGAGATTTTAGGGGTTTTCTTTTCATGTATTTTGATGTTGTCTGAGCCAGGCTGTGGAGATGCAGGGTGGAGATGCTTGCCAGTGGGTCTTTGGGCTGACTAACAGCATTAGAGTAGAGCAACTCTGCTGGTGACAGCCCATATATCTCCCTTAGGCACAGACAGGTAAGTAGCTAACAGCTTGTAAATGTTTTCAGTAATACTTTCACTTTTATTTCTGATTTTAATTTTTATTTTTTTTATTTTGTTGCCTCTTGTTTAATGTGTGTCTTAAGGGGCTGGGTAAGATTGCCTGAATACATGTTTTGTGGAAGTTTAGCTGTATTGTTTTGTGTTTTGGGTTGTCCTCTAACTCTCATATTAATCACCATATATAACGTCAGTATAGCCAAGAAAGTTGAAGAGTATCTTGTTAAACATTTGCAGTTTGTTTTTGCCCTTAAGGAAATGAAAATTCGTGGCATTTAGGTAGGCAAGGATCAAGTAGCCATGATGAGGCTGAGTCAGATGGTATGTAGGAGTGGAAATTCCAGTTCTTTTAAGCATTGCACTGGTTAAACAAAATACTTCTCTCTTTGTGGGGTATTCCATTAACTGCTGTCTGGTGATTAATTGATGCAATAAGTCTGAAGCATTTATTCATTCTTGAATTGCTTTTTAAAGCATTTTAGACTTTAACACTGAGTAAGGGTGGCCAAGTTACTTTTGATATTGATTGTAAAATTGGAGGAGGACTTCAGAGGTGTTTCAAAGTTATATTGCCTGATTGTTCACATACTTGCTGAGAGGTTTGAACACATCTTATTAAAAACTCTTTTGGAATTGTTAAAGAAAATGTGGTCTATAAATGATACTTTACAAAATGTTGTAGAACAATTGTACTAGTATATGTGGTTTTTCTTTTTGGGGGCATGTGGGAGGGATTTAGGGGTAAGGGGGCCTCATTTGGTCCATCTCTGTTGTTTTTTCCAGGATAAAGCCAAAGGCCATTTGCTAGCTGGCTCCCCCATTTTTTCCTGTAGTCCTTTCCTATGTGGCAGCAGGACTGTCAGTCAGAGCTTCTGCACTCCCTACCCCAGCTACTGTAGGTCCCAGAACCGCCTGCCCAGCTCAGAAGTGCCAATCTCTCGCCGAGAACTCTCCCCTCCGGCCGAGTGATGTGCTGCAAGAACTGTGCAGATTGATTGATTTGAGGATAAAGAGAAAGGACTGAGAAAAAAAAATATAAAAAAACATTCAGCCAGTTGTTACGGCTTCTTCGATAATCATTGACACTTTCTAATATGGCACTGGGGGCAACCCTGTCAGAACTTTGCTCTAAGACTCTTAATATACAATGCAGTATTCTAGAGACTCTTGAAATGAGGAGGAAAAAATGCTTTCAAGGTTCACCATGTTTCTGTGTACTACGATCAAATTTGCTTTGTATTGCTTTTTGTTATTTATTTCACAAGACCGCTGCACAACCAACATCAATAAAATATATACCCCAAAAAGAGGGGGGGAAAAATGTAAAATTAAACGTGGTGATTCTAAGTGGAAGCCTTTGAGCTAGTGTCTGTTGTAATGTGTGACATTTTTCTTGTTTTGCTCTGCTTGAAGCCTTTCCTTGCCCTTGGAATCTACTAACCCGCAAAAAAATCTGGATAAATGCTTTTTGCTTTGCTGTCATGCAAAACTTAAAGCTTTTGGTGTTTCTGTGCAGGTTATTTTTCATGGCAAGATGTAAATATAAAATGTTTTACATCTCTCCTAGGGTCAGACAAGTCAGACTTTTTTTTTTTAAATTAATAAAATTTTTCAATAATTGAAATTGTCTCCTGTTATTATTTGAGTTCTATTTGACTCTGTGCATCAGAGAGAAGAATCTCTTCTGTCACTATTGTTTTGTCTACATGATATATTGTCTTCTCTGTGAGGTGTCATTTTGTCTAGATGTTTTGATATTTGTTAGGTTGACAGATGAGTTTTGGCCTGTGGCAAGATAAAAACTAAGGACCTGGGTAAGAGAAAAAACAAAAGTTGCTATATTCTTCATGTAAAATCATGTTGCATAAAGTGTATATGTGTCATTTAATTGATCACTAACTGGTCATCTCCATTCTTTCCCCAGGTGTGGTGTCGGTGAGCTTTGAAGAGGATGAAGATGGAAATCTGTGTCTAATAGCCTATCCATTAAATGGGGACCATGATAACTTGGAAAGCATAGATAATTCTGACTGTGAACCCAAAAATAAGTTGTTACGGTGGTCTAACAAAAAGACTGTATTATTAGAAAATGACAAGATAACTAAGGAATGGGTCCGACAGCACAGGAAAGAGGAAAAAATGAAAAGGTAGGTCAAAAGGAAGTGAGTGTAAAGCTTTGAAACATAACCTCCATGTGTTTAGTTTTATTCTTATCTGGTCTGATGCAGATAAGAGTAAAATTAAACACATGGGGACTGCATTTCAATGCTAGAATGGAGGTTTTATCCAGTTTTTTTTTTTGTTTGTTTCGTCAGCCATATGTCTTTTCCTCCCACTTATTTCTGTTTCTCTTCTTCTCTCCACTGTGAACACTTTCAGTAGCAGAAGTGGTTTCCATTCAGGCGAGTTTTGTTTGAGCCCCTTCACAATTAAATCTTTGCAGTGGTCAGTTGAGGAAGGTTCTAGGATTCTGTTTTTTTTCTTACTGTAGTGTCTGCAAAAGCATAACTCTGCAAGAGAAAAATTCAGCTATGCTGATTGAGTCTACTGGAATTTTTTTTTTTTTAATGGGTGAATAAGGAAAAATGCAGTTAGAGGTAAAGCAGGATTCCTGCAGACCTGTTCCCAATTCAACCCCCCTGATCTGTGATATATTGTAGCAGTTACCAGAGAGCTGTAACAAAATGGAAATCTGGAAAACTTCTAGCAAGCAGGGTGAGGGATTCTGTAGATCTCATTACTGTTTGTTTCATAGAGTCTGTTGAAATCTGCAAATATAAATTAGGATATAGTCAGATTGTGGAAGCGGATTTACAAAGACTGAAATATCAACAATGAGAAACATGCTCAGACCCGTGTATAGTGAAATAATGGATTTTGCCAGCTGTTGGCAGAAGTATTTTGAGATACATATGAATAGGCTAATTGAAAGCACTGAGTGGTTGACAGTCAGCAGTGTATAATATGTAACGCTTGAACAAATTATATCTTTTCCTTTTAAAATTAGGGTATTTACTTTCTCCATTTGACTTCTGACTTCTTTATTTTTTTTGTTTTCTAGTCACAAATTAGAGGAAGAATTTGAGTGGCTGAAGAAATCTGAAGTCTTGTATTACAGTGTAGAGAAAAAGGGGAATGTCAGTTCACAGTTTAAGCATCATAACCCTTGGAGTATGAAATGTCACCAGCAGCAGTTACGGCGGATGAAGGAAAATGCAAAACATCGGAACCAGTATAGTATCCTTTCCCAGAAGTCTCTCTCACAACAGCAGAACAAGGAGGGATTCTGCTTTTTTTTCTTGGTAAATCTCCCCCCTTGCCGCCCCCCTTTTTTTCGCTTTGGTAAAATCTCACCCCCTCTGCCGCCTATCCCCCCCCCCCAAAAAAGCCACCGCCACCCAACCCGGACCGTGTAACTATAACACAGAATAGGATTATCTGAAACCATGATTTGTTAGCTGGAAGGTGACTGTGAAAGGATCAGAATTTGGGCTTTCCCAACACTTAAACACCTCTGTGCAGGGCAACTCAAAGAATCTACTTTAGTATGAATCTCTATTAGTGGAAAAGTTTCCAGCATCCTAGGTGAAGTGATCCCTGACTAGACAAGTTTACTAATGCATGAGTTTAGAGGAGTGGAATTCTGCTGCTGCTTTCCTTGGCATGAGCAGTTACGATATTTGTTGCATCTATTAGGATGATGTCAAAGGATTTAGAAGATGATGATGATGATAATTGGAGATATACCCATCTCCTAGAACTGGAAGGGACCTTGAAAGGTCATTGAGTCCAGCCCTGTGCCTTCACTAGCAGGACCGAGTACTGATTTTTGCCCCAGACCCCTAAGTGGCCAGCTCAAGGATTGAACTCATAACCCTGAGTTTAGCAGGCCAGTGCTCAAACCACTGAGCTATCCCTCCCCTCACTTTTGCCTTCACTCCTCCACCCTCACAATTCCAAAAATGTATCTTCTCAGATACTATTTTTTTTTTTTTTTTTTTTTTTAAGTACGAGGGGATTGTTGGCTTTTAATTAAAGTAGTCAAAGGTGGAACGTTTTGATTCCTTAAGTGAGAAAATAGGAGTACTTTTGAAAACTTCTTTTGTACAGGCTAGTTCTCTGCTGCCAGCAGCTTCCTAATTTTAGCTAATTTTTTGGTGAAAGCAAGCTGAATCTAAAATTTAATCTGGGTTTATAACTGAGAAGATGAAAATCTTTAGTAAATGCAAGCTCCTAAAAGCAGAAGCAGATTATACTTATCGGCTCTGAGAGTGTAGGATTGTTCATGTGATGGAAAATGAGATTTCCTTGTTCCGTTAGTGCCAGTGCAGCCATCAGAGCAAGCACTCTTAACTCCAAGAAAGACAAAAGGAGTCCATATGCCCATGAACCTTTAGAGAAATAGTGGGCAACCTGTGACCCATGGTCCACATGCAGCCCAGCAAGATAATCTGCTCTGAGGGCGCGAGACAGTTTATTTACATTGACCATCCGCAAGCACAGCCACCCGCATCTCCCAGTGACTGTGGTTCACCATTCCTGGCCAAATGACAGTCACTGGGAGCTGTGGGTGGCCATGCTTGCAGACGGTCAACGTAAATAAACTGTCTCCTGGCCTGCCAGTGGATTACCCTGATGGGTCGCAGGTTGCCCACCAGAGCTTTGGAGTGATGTTGGTTCTCTTCCATAATAAAGCACAAAGAGCCTTGAATACATTCTGATTGCAACTGGCACAGATGCTGTAAAGATCTTAAGACCTGCGTGCTTAGGGAAGGAAATCTTGTTTGTGAGGCGTTTGAGTGATTTGGATCACTAAAAATGTGTATGCATAAACATAATTAACCCATTAGAACCATGGAGAATGATTAATGCAAATAGATTTCTCCCAGGGGCCAGCCTCACAAACCTAGTGATGAGTCCTAGCTAGATAAATTAATGGGCCTTCATTAGCATAGTATTTGAGGTCTTACCAAATATTTATAAACTTATCCTCCTAACACCTTTGTGAGAGAAGGAAGTGCTACCCCCTCCTTTTAGAGATGAGGAACCAAGGCACAAAGAGAATTTTAGTGACTTTCCCAAGGTCATGTGGGAAGTGTCTGTGGCAGAGCAGGAAATTGAATCCAGATCCCGTGAATCCCAGTCCAGTGTTTTTCCTCCCTTTATGGAAATAGTGTCTGCTAGGTTTACTCACTCCATGGAGAACTTAAAATTAGATTGTGGATTGCCAGATGGTGGCCAGCCTAGTAAATAATGCAGCCCTTAGTGATTTTTCATCTCAAATTTGGAGGTGCTTGTAGAGTGAGAGAGCAGTGCAAGCTGGAACCTATAGTCTCTTTGGACTTTGCATCCAAATGAAAGACTAGGTCATGTGCTGTCTACTTTGTTTAATGCAAAGTAGGTGTATCTTTTTGGTTCTTGCTAAGTTGCTAGTGTAGTCATGATTGGGCAAAGTTTGGATCCCCAAGTTTTTTAGTCGTTTCTCAGTTCAGTTTTTTTTTTTTAACTTTTGCTGACTGCTAAGGAACTCCACCAGTACCTTCACTTGGAATGGGGCTGTCAGAATGCTTTTTAAAACCTGTATTTCTTATTGTAAGGCTTTTTCCTTAGCCAGTCAGAATTTATCTTGCTGGAAAATCTAACCTCTCGATATGAAGTGCCATGTGTGTTGGACCTTAAAATGGGAACCCGGCAGCATGGAGATGATGCATCAGAAGAGAAGAAAGCTAACCAGATACGGAAGTGTCAGCAGAGTACTTCAGCGGTTATAGGGGTCCGAGTGTGTGGCATGCAGGTGAGTCTGAAATGGATTGGGAATAAAATAGGGTTGGGAATAAAACAGGCTATATTTGAAGAGACATTTTTAAAACACTTTCCACTTCTACCTTTGTGGTTTGGTACTATTAGCAAAGACTATAACTTTCTTCTGAAACAAGCCTCCTTCTGCTCAGAATTGAGGAAAATATCTCTCTCCCAGAGTTACAAGTATGATTGACCAATAATAGCAGGAATGTGAGCTCGGTAAATTTCCAGCCAATCACAAACAAACTGCATTATCTTGTTAAGGTGACAATAGGAAAATGAATTTTGTTGCTTTCTTAATCCATTATATTCTTTGTATTTGTAATTTTTAGACATCTCCTTATTATCCAATCATCCCACTTCATGCCCCTACCCTTGAGAGTATGTTACGTTCTTAATGAAAGGTAGGACCTCTCATCACTTTTCTAACTGAAGGAAATTTGATGACTTTCTTCAGAGAACACCAGTGTCACTAATCAATCAGAGGAGCGACTGCATAGCAACCTGCATCTCTCCCTCTGCATCACAGTGAGTGTGTCCTGTGAGCTGTAGATCAGAAAACAAACCTGTCTTTATTCTCTGGCTGTGCATGGATCTTACCATTTGGCTATCAGAACAGCAGCAACAACTCTTACAGTTAGTACTATTCTGGGGACTTGGAAAGTCTGGATTCTTTTCATTGCCGAAAGTAAACTTTTGTGTAATGTGCAAACAAGAAGTTGATAATTAAATATGAGTGATAAGATTACAGTGTAGATACAATGAGGGAACAGCTTAGGCTTTCATTTAAAGTAGTACCCTGCAGCTTGCATATCTCTGGCAACTGAGTGACTTGACTGAGTCCTAAAAAATTCCTTAACTGCTTCACTGCAGCTCCAGCAGTGTTTTAAGAGCCACCACCCTGCCCCTCTGCTGCTATGAAGTGGAGTGAGGACTGTCTGTTCTTCTCCTTTCAGCTTCTATGGGGGAGAGTTTAGCCTCTTCCTTATCTGTAAATGTTGGTAGGAAGAGGGCATGTTTTTTTCTTCCCAGTGGCCTTAGTAGGTGGAGAAAATGACTTTTCTACCCACTTCCATTCACAAACATTCTGTGGGGTACTTCCTTTTCCATCCAGTAGACTCCCCTGATGCTTGATTTGTTCACTCAGCACTCCCTGCGCTGTTTGGAAAGTGAGTATTCATTCCTGTGGCTAGCACTCAGCTCACTGCAGCCCTAAACTCATGTATCGAGAACAGAGAACTGGTCAGCAGAGATGGATAGGGAAGGATACCACATTTTTTCACCACCATATTGGTGCTCAACTGAGATAATGGTTCTGGTTTCCTGTTCCAGCCCATTTAGTGTATGCGCCTTTCAGACATAGAGGCCTCTGCTGGAGAAACGTACCGAGCTATAGAGGTTGGTTGTTCCATTTTCAGGTCTCTGACCTGTAAATATAGACTCCACCTGATCTGTGGGTTTGATGTAAACGACATTCTCAGTTGTAGGAAAAAGCAGTAATTACTGATTGCTAAAATTACCCTTTTCTTAAAGATTCATAGACTTGAAGGCTAGAAGGGACCATCATGATCATCTAGTCTGACCTCCTGCACGTTGCAGGCCACAGAATCTCACCTATCCGCTCCTGTAAGAGAACCCTAACCACTGGCTGAGTTACTGAAGTCCTCAAATCATGGTCTAAATACTTCAAGTTACAAGAATTCATCATTTAGACTAGTTGCAACCTGCAAGTGACCCGTGCCCTATGCTGCAGAGGAAGGCAAAAATCTCTCAGGGTCTCTGGCAAAATTCCTTTCCTAACCCAAATATGGCAATCAGTTAGACCCTGAGCATGTGAGCAAAACCCACATTGCTGAACCATACTAGAATAGATCACTTCGGCTCCATTTTGCAAGGATTTAGATGGATAGAGAGGAAGGTGCTTTGAATTAACAATTGCCACTATCTCATTTGCAAACTGGTGTGGTTTCTTTCTACTCCATTTAGACAGCTCAATGCAAATACAATTGGCTGCTCTTCCTGCACATTTACTTGTCCCAGTGTGTTCTGAAGAACATGACTGGGCACTTGACCAAACAATTCAGAACTGGAGAATTTCTTCTTCTGTAAGGGGGCTTACTTCAGTGTTTCATATGGGCAATTTCTGTCATCAGACTTCCAGCAGTCCTGGGAATAGGTTTGGTAAGGCTGCCAGCAGAGACACGCAGTAGTTGCTAATAGAGTGAATGATATGGAGTGGCTGCCCTACATGTTGTAACTTGACTTCAGAAATCTTGGCCTCAGCCTTCCTAATCTTACTTAAACGCTTCATCCCTTTTTTCAAAATGGAAGAGTTAAAGTCTAAGCCCAAGGAATTTTCAGTTTCCTTTGTGACTAGCAATACCTCAGATATTGGTGGGCTGTGATGGCTAGGATGCTTTCCCCTCCAACTGCATAAGAGCTATTTTAAGAGACAAACACATCAACCTGGTAAAACGTTTTCTCTGTACTGGGACGTTGTTAATTTTTCTGGAGTAGGATTCAGAGTTACCATTGCTGGCAATCCAACCATTCCTTTTGTTCTTCTCTCCTATACAGGTCTTCCAGACGGGCACTGGCCAGTTAATGTTCATGAATAAATACCATGGGCGAAAGCTTTCAGTCCAAGGATTTAAAGAAGCACTTTACCAGTTCTTTCATAATGGCAAATACCTGCGCAGGGAACTCTTTGAACCAGTGATAAAGAAATTGACTGAACTCAAATCTGTGTTAGAAAAGCAGGAGTCTTACCGTTTCTATTCCAGTTCCTTGCTTATCATTTATGATGGCAAGGAGTTGCAGGAAGTGACTGTGGACTCAGACCCAGAGGACTTAGAGGATCTCTCAGAGGAGTCTTCGGATGAATCAGCTGGAGCATATGCATACAAGCCCACTGCTAGTACTGTTGATGTCCGTATGATAGACTTTGCCCACACAACCTGCAAGTACTATGGGGAAGATAGTGTGGTGCATGAGGGCCAAGACACAGGTTATGTTTTTGGACTTCAGAACTTAATAGGTATTATTAAAGAAATAAGAGACGAAAACAGCGAATAAACAGTTTGAATGCACATCCGTAGAAAGCACTATAGTGACTCTTTGTATTCCAAAATTATTGGCCACTTTCTAGTGGTAGGAATATTTACAGACTCTGTTGGGTTGGTCCCATCAGAGTCAGACTTGTTCAGAGGAGGGCATTTACTTACAATGGTGCTGGACCTAGCACTGGCAAATCTTGGTATCCTTATTTATTTTAACTCTTTCTTAAACATTCCATATTTGATTATTCAAATACCTCTGTTATCCCGGTGTGTATATATTCCAATAAAGTTCTTTTTGTTCGTTGTAAATGATGGTGGTGTCATTGCTGGTGATTAGGAATGAGAATCAGATTTCCCAGAGCTTCCCAGTCATATAGTACAGAAACTGGGTTTGATCACTGGATATTGAGGGGCAAATCATTTATTATCTTAAAAATATCCAATAAATTGTTTTTATAGTAATTCAGGATCTCATTATAGTAAATCTCATGGGGGTACATACCACATTTGGATAGTTTGTGCAATATTACCATAAAGATAAATTGAACCAAAGCATTAATAAGAACCCCTCAAAGGATTAACCTTCAGCTTAGTTTGAGTTCAGTCACAACTATTGGTGGATTGCTGCACAATATGAAAACCCATCCCCTAAAGGGCTTGACATCGAATTTGAGACAAGATGCAATAAGCCAGTGAGGGAAGATGAGGGAACAAAGATCACCCAGTTTCAGATTAGCTATTGCATGACCTGATGCCAAATCTTCTTCAGTTTTTAAAAATACATAGCAGCTCTTCCCAGTTATGTACAATCAAACAGTCGCCAATTGGCTGATCTATCGTACGTTACAGTAAAGGTGGGTCTTATGGAGGGATTTGAGGAAAGGGGGTAATGGCCTTATGGATCAATTCATGGACAGAGTTCCATGCACAAGGGACAGTATGGAAAAAAAGTCTAAAGTGGTTGTGTGGAAGCAGTTGACATCCGTGCAGGTGAAGCTAGCATTGCTGGCAGAGTAGATGAGGTGATGTGACAAAAAACAGAGTGGACAAGTTACAAAGGACCCAGTGAAGAGGTTAAACAAAGGGAGTGATGTTAGCAGAATGGGCTTGGAAGATGATCTTAGCAGTTGTATTCAAATGCATCAGAGGGGAGTGGGATGTATATATTGGGAGAGGCCAGAGAGGAGGATGTTGCAGTAGTCAGGATAGAAGATTGGCTCTGCTGTTCTTTGGTCTCTTACTGACGACGATTTCCAGGCAAGGTGATTTCCAGGCAACACATTGAATCCCTGGGTGATGTTACGGTCCCCTATTCAAAGCCCACCAGTTGCTGATTTTCTTCTGATCATACCTGTTTAAGGTCTGAGGCTGCTTAATATTCTGACAACGCTATTCTAAGTTTATTATAGGGGTTTACTAAGTCTTTCCTGTCAACTCTTCTCATAGTTTTGGTTTCTTATAGTGGCCATCAGTTTTTGGCAGTAGTTGTGCATCAGTTCATGTTAAATTCCAACATGCAATTAACTTATGGAACTCACTGCTACACAGTATTATAAAACCCAAAAGCTTAACACGGTTCAAAAAATTAGCATTTTATACATACAATGAGAAATGATAAAAATGTGTTGGGTTTTAGGGCAAACCCTTAACTGCCTATGATTCAAGAGCAACTTCCCCTATGGGCACATTAGTGCATCGTTGTTCACTACTGCATCTCTTGCATTTCCCTTTGAAGCACCTGATACTGGCCACAGCCAGAAAAGATATTGGATGTGATGGAGCAGTGCTGGGCTGCTGTGAGAAAATGATGCAATGAGTTGAAATACCAAAGTGGGAGAGGATGGGTCACTCACTGCAAAGTGTTGCTGGCTTTTCAGCTTCATTTTCAATAATGTTCACGTCTGTTAACAAACCAGTGAAAAAGCTCTCTGCATGAGGTGCAGTCACCTGTCCTCGTGCATAATAATGCATCTTCAGCAGATGTCATACTCCACAGCCCAAGTTAACCTTGTCTATGCTCTTTCTAAAGTGTGCAAGGTGAAAAGGAATTTGTAATGAGTGACCTTTCAGTCTGCTTTATTACACATGGACCTTACTGTGAACAAATGTAATAGGTTCCATCTCAAAGGAGTTTGATCTAATATAAATCAAGCATTTAGTGACCACAGAATGAGCCATTCTCTCCTGTGCTTCACTTCAAGCCAATTGAGGATCCCAGGTACTGGCTGGAGACAAAAAATGGTACTGCACTAGTTGGCAATTTGGGTTCAGCTTTACTTGGATTGCAGTGGTCTCATTTGACTCTACCACATGGTCAACAGTCTGATGAAGGGAGGCTTTGGACAGAAGCCTCCAACAGAAAAGGTGCTGGTTAGAACTGGAGTACTTTAGTGGTGGGGAAGGGGAAAGGCTCTCACGTAGCACCTGCCAATAAAGTAATAATCTGTGCTATGAATCCGTCACTTATCAGCGTCATCTGTTTTATGGTTATATAGATAACATACCAGGATTGCAATGTAGACAAAATATAATTGGATGGGGAAATGCAGATCAATGGAACTTCCTGGAAATTAAGGAATTGTGGGTGGGTGTGGGGAAGAAGAATGGAACGAATAACGCCTGTGTCATTTTTAAAGGCAAAACCAGAATGTCCTGAGGGGAAAATGTATTCTACAGGTTTTGTTTAAAAATATATAGACTGTATATTGAGCTGGACATCTCCCCTTGGGATGGCTGGAAGGGGAAGATTGAATTACACTCGCTTTTAATCCTAAATCATATTGCTGAAGGGTTAAAAGAGGTAACCTAGACAAAAGATGGAAGAGATCTGAATTTTCTATATTATCTAGCCTAGCGCAAGAACACCTCTATTTTCACCCCTTCCATCTTGTTCAGAAATTCATCTAGCAGCCGCTTATGTTTGAAGAGTTCCAGTAACATAACTGCCTCCTCAGAGCTTCCTATTGTTAAGCACTATCTATAGGTGGGAGAACAGAGTGTGATTTCAAATAATGCCACAGCCCAGAAGTTGTAGCTAACTGACCCCATTGTTGGGAGTCCCAGAAGAGAGGCTAAGGCTGGTACAGGTCATGGAAAATGGGTACCCACTTCCACTCAGAGCCCCCCGGATGAGGGCTGGGGTAGTGTGAGTGGTGCTGCCCTGTTGTACCTGTTCTGTGAATACAGAACACTTCATCCTCCAGGTTGTCAGCACAGGACCCCCATGCAATATGCACGTTTTTGCTGGGAAAATGTGAATGAAGGTGGGGAGTGCCACCAACATGAGTAATGGATGGTTCCAGTGAGTGCAGCACCCTGAGCTGACAAATAGGCCCAGGCTTTTTTTGTTCTTTTTTTCTCTCCCCATGGTTATATAAGGGAATGTCCGGGGCGGGAGTCACCTTAATCCCAGCAGACAGGCAGAAGTCAGGGCCTCTTGTGCAGATACTTCAGAGATATTCCTGTCAGTGCTGCACTTCTTGTTTTTTGGCAGCAGCTGGGGGTGATGTTCAGTACATGAGACAGCAGGATTTTCGTAGCCCATAGCTTGTGCCAAAGAGCCAGCAGCAGAAAGTGCCAGGGAGCACATGCAACAAACACATGGTGTTTCCTGTTTCCTGTCCCGTTGCTGTGGGCTGCTATCTTCCCCCATTGATAACTGCTCCCTAGTCACTCCATGAGCAGTTTCCAAGGGCATCACAAGACAGGTTAAAATTGCTCTAATCCTTTCCCTAATGCGTGAGTTACTGCAAGCATTAGCAGGGAGGCATGTGACTTAGGAAAGATTTTTTTAAAAAGGTCATTTGAATGAAAAATTCCCATCAACATTGCTGCCAAAGACACCAGAAAGGGCAGGCTTAGGGAGAGGCTCCAACTGTGCATGGTGAGGGGAGGGAGGTCTGGATTTGGGGAGATACTCGCTGTCCTGGCTAATTGGGTGTCCCACACTATAGGTCTGGATGCACAAGACCCATAGGCCTAAGGCTTGCCCCCTTAGTATCCACAGACTTCCTCTGTGGGGCCAGGTGTACTGCTGTCAGGCAGGGGAGCATGCAAAGCTGCACAGGCATAGACTAGCTGAAAAGGGAGTGTGTTAAGATAGCAGCTGGTCCAGATGTGCAGAGCAGGAGATTCCCTGTTCCACAGCAGAGAGTGCATGCCCTGATGAGGCTTCTCGTATGACCTGTGGCTCTGGGAAGGTGGCATGAGGACTTTGAAAAGTGACAATTGTGATGGTCTCTGACTCTGCTCCAGCAGCTGTTGTGCTGGCTAGGGGTGCCTCTCACCTCACACTCAAACATGTAGCCCACTGAGGATTTGGGAGGTTCTGTACAATCTCTAAGCGGTAGGGCACAAAGGAATGATAGATATTGGTTGCTGATACAGGAAATCCTGTTGCTGAGTAATTTTATAGTGTAAATCTCAATCTCTCTCTCTCTCTCTCTCTCTCCCCCCGTTGGAATCGATCTCAAACACCTGCGCTAGCATGAGGGATGTCTGCTCTGGGGACAGCAGCTGCTCCATGCCACTAGCTGCAACCCTGGCAGTTAGGCATGCACGGCCTGGCAGATCATGTGCTGGCATTGGATGCATTTGTACAGGCATTTTCCATTCCTGTGCTGCACTGAGAAATCCTACCAATGAGTAAACACATTTACTCACTTAGAGCGCTCTCCCTCTCTCCATAGCAGATAAAGCAGCTGTTTGCTGCTGATTATGGTCCTTTGTACACTTCAGTTCTGTGTTTTCCTTGGCTGTTTCTTGCCCAGGTTGCGTAAAAGGGAAGAGTCAGCAAATACCTGGCCCTACATGTTCAGGATCCAGACAAGGGAGGTGACGTGGCCACAGAAAAGCCGATTTAAATCTCCAGAAATCTGCCTGAGCAGCAGGGACACTGGTGATAGCGCTGCTGAGAGACTTACGGATAGTCACTGATATGAGCAAGTCCTCTCACACACCTGGAGGCGGCTAAAGATAGCGAGACTGTGGCAGAGAGCTTCGATGACTTGACCAAGATTACAGTGGGAATTGGTGGATGGAGCTCAGCAGCTTTTGGCTTCCAGCCCTGAGTTCAGACCAAGCGGCTGCTCTTCTGACTCCCATTTAAGCTGATAATTTTCTTGGGTTTCTTTTACATTTGGTGACGCAGAGTAGGCTTTTCAAAGCACGTGGGTGACTTGAAGCACATGTCCCAGTGGAGGTCCTGGGGATGTGTGCTCCTAAGTCACTTAGAGTATGACTGCACTGCAATGTAAGCCCAGGGTTNAAAAAAAAAAAAAAAAAAAATCGGTGTTGAACTCACTTTAAAATGAATTGCCCCAGGTTAAAATGCCACAAACGGTGTCTGAATTGGGGACTTTCAGCCAGCTTAGGGGTTTTTTCCCTCCCCTGCCAGCAACAAATTTAATGCAAACAGCAGCCTTGACCCAAGTCAGTTGGCATCAGCTGCTGTGAGCTCTGTATGCCCGGAATGGCACCTCGGCCTGCTTGCTTCGGAGAAACCAGCAGCAGCCTTGCTTTTCTGGGCGTGTGCTGTGCGTCTGCGACTGGCGTCTTCTAATGGCAACATGAATGAATTAAGCTGAAGAATTTCCAGTGCACTTTGGGTATTGCAGGGAGTGCTTTCGAGCGCAGACCGTCGGGCGGGGCCGTCATGCCTGCGCTCTCCCTGCAGCTCCTCAGACAACCCCTCCCATTTTGGGGTACCGGCTAATACTGCTTTATTGTGTTGATTGACTGTTGCGCAGTTGAACTTACCTGAGTTTTCCTAATGCTCTTCCCCCCCGGCCTTTTCACTACCTTGCCTGGATTCTAGTTTGCACAAGTAAGACCATTACAACGCTTCTCTTTTGCATGCTTTGGAATTTGATTTTGCATGCGGATAAATCTGCACCGTGCTTTGTTGTGAATGTTGCGAAGAGTTTTAAATTCCAGTCATTAACCTCCCCCCCGACTTGTTGAACTCACTGGGGCCTGATTTCAAGATGATTGTTGGGTTAATCAAGGTGTGGGTTTGAAATTGGCGTGTGGCCCAGGGCAGCGTTCTCTCTCCCTGCACTAAGGCGTGTAGCCGGAGCAGAGGAAAACAAGGAATTGGACCTTGGTTTTAGCAGGAGGAAGGTTTGGTTAGCGGGAGGATTCCTCGCCCGGAGTGGGAAGAACAGAAGAGGAGCCTAACTCCAGGCTAGTGCACTGGCACGGTGCCCTGCCGAGGGCTCTGCTGGCTGCATGGCAGGCGCCCTGGGGTAACTGGCATGAAACGGAGCAGACTCGCTGTCCTGCTGTAATACACAGGGGTGTGCAGGTCCCAGGATGCAATGCAGGCTTTCAAAGATGGCATCCAGCCAGAACTCTAGCCCAGGTCCCCCTCCACCACCTGCCATGGCTACTGCAGTCTCCTCTTCTCTGACACCTGCACCCTCCCGGAACACTTCTCCTCCCGAGCATGCAAACTAACTATCCTCCTCTCCTGGGGATCGGGCCATGTGCTCCCCCCCCCCCCCCCGCTCCCCTTCTGTCTACACATGAGTCACACTAACGCAGGGCTCACACCCAGGGTCCCACAGTCAGAGTTTTCCACTAGCTCAGACCTCAGACTGGCGCCTCCCTACATCCTCCTGCCAGACTCAGCCCTCGGATCAGAGCCTCTCCCTACCCTTCTGCCAGGCTCAGCCCTTGGATCAGCGCCCCGCCCGGGCTCAACTCTTCATTTGGAGCCTCCTAGAGGCTCAGTTGGATTTGGCTCTCGGGGCATGGTCGTTTGGGATGTTTCTCTCTCAGGACAGTGGAGGTGATTTGGCTGGTGATGAGCTAGAGGAGACCCCCCCAGATTCTGTCACTGACTTCAGGACAGTTCTGAACCCCTGGCTGGTTGGTGGGGTTCAGACACCTCAGGGACTGCACCTGAGTCACGTGCTTTCCACCTTTCCAAGTTGTTTTTTCTCATGCTTCTAAGTTTTGTGGCTATAATATCAGCCATGAAATCAGAGCTGGGGAAGCCCCCTTGGTCCTATTCTTTCCCCTGGTGACACCTCCCAGGGGCCAGTACACTGTGTTCTTCAGGGGTCTGTTTTATCTGACCCCAGCAATGGAACTTCCCTTAGGGAGCCTGGGAGATTCTCCCCTCTGATGCCCTTGATAGCCATTGAATGAGACTTTTTCTTGCCTGCGGAGTATGTGTCTGGGCAGGCATGGAAGGGCTGTAATATTTGTGCACACTGCTGTGAGCTAAACTTAGACCCTGCTTGGCAACTGCTGGTGGTGCTAAGCCCTTGGGCACATAGCTGACCCTGGCTTGGAGCCCTGAGCTCCCTGACTGGTATTTAACCTTTTGCAGAGGCAGGAAGAGTAGGAAATCCCCCTCCTCCCATAACTTCCTCCTCACGCCCCAGCATACAGCTTGCTGGAGGCCAGAACTGAAGCCAGAACCCCCAGCCGGCTGCTGCAGTTTCTGGGTCTGGATTGAATTCCCAGAGGGAGAGCGGGCTCCTGATAGCAGCCAGGCAAGTGCAGGGCAATGTGTCATCAGCTAATTAGCTGGGGCTTGGATGTGAAACCCAGCTGAGGCCTGCTGTGCCTCAGACACGTGGAACCCTCGCTGCTGCTGGGTAAGTCGCATCCCCTGCTGCAGCATCTGTGTCCTATGTTAGCAGACTGAGGCAAGGGCGGGCAAATGGGGGCTCTAAGGCCCCTCAGCCCCAAGGGGAGCGCTGTGCTCCACCTCTCTGGGGCGACGGGGCAGACAGTGCGTGTGAAGTCAGGGGAAATGTCTGCCAGACGTCATTTAATCTGAGCAATGCGGGCCCAAGAAGCAAGGACCCGGCTTCCCCGGGGGGGAGAATGCAGGCAGCTCTAGCTCAGGAGCAGAAAAAACAAGAAGATGATGGCTCATTAAGGTCAGTGAAGCCAGGGCTGGCTGTGAGCACAGCTGATCTCTTGGGCTGGGCAAGGCAGACAGAGGGAGAAGCACTCGCAGCCACGTCTCCCACTGCTGGACCTTGGAAGCCTGCTCGAGCTGGAGGCCCCAGCATGTCAGGCCACAGTGAGGGCTTGGCATTCCATGGGGTGCGGGAGGGGAATGGAGGCAGCGCAGGCAGCAGGGATGGGGGAGTGCAAGGGGCTGGGCGTGGTCATGCCCTTTGTCCAGGTTAAGCTGTACTGAAGGGGTGCGAGTCGCACGGGACAGCCTGGGGAGGGTGTCTGAACACCCAAGGCTGAGTATCCAGTGGCTGAGGAAAGATGTTAAAGTACAGTTCTCCTCTGACTGGGCCCTTCTTACTCAGGCACCGTGCTGCTGGTGCAGTTGGGCTCAGAGCCTTTGTCCTCCCCCTCTCCTTCCCAGTGCTATCAGGGTCAGAGCCATTCCCGCCGCCCTGGCAGCTACCAAGCTCAGAGCCATGGCCCCCAACTTCGATACACTGCTGGACTCAGAGCCGGTGCCTGGGGTGCTGTTAGGCTCAGAACCACTGCCCCTGGGCACTGTGGAGTCCCATTTGTGACTGTAGAGATTAACGTGAGTTTTCAGTCCCTCTAGCCCTGCAAAGCCAGCTGAGCTCCAGGGAACGGAGCTGGAATCAATTCCTCCTTGTGCATTGTCAGCAGAATCCCAGAGCCAGTCCCTTACAGCGGTGCAAACCCACTGGCTGAAATGTCCTGCACAGGGGCAGTTGAAGGTGGGAGCAGCTCTGAACCCGGTAACTGGGCCTGCAGGATCTTTACTGCTGTGCTGGTGCTCAGGTAGGGGCTTATACTTTGCTGTGAATGTGGCAAGATCCAAGCTTCTCCTGATCCCTGGAGATTAGTGCGCATGGCTGTGGATTGAGAGAGACAATGCTGCCCTGGAGTTGCCTATTCTTATGCTCAGTGCAGCCCACAATCAGCTTTAGATACTGCTGGGCTACAAGCCGTCCAGCTCTAGTCTGGTCAAGTGCATAAGGACATTTTAATAAAAAAAGGATCAAGACTTTCCAGCCAAAGGGACTTAATTAACCTCCTCTGGTGAAATGATGGCTACATGGAAGCACCAGCCTGCTGCGGGTCTTGGAAAATTCCTTTCAGTTCATCTAGGCCTTGGCTACACTTGGAAATGCGCAGCGCTGGGAGTTACAGCTGTGGTCGTATAGCTGTGTAGGAACAGCGCTGCAGTGTGGCCACACTCACAGCTACCAGCGCTGCAGTGTGGCCACATTTGCAGCAGTTGCAGCGCTGTTGGGAATGGTGCATTGTGGGCAGCTATCCCACAGAGCACCACGTCCCATTTTGGCGCTGTGGGTTGTGGGAAGGGGACGGAAGGGTGCGGGTCATTCCGCTTCCTGTCCCAACGCCCCATGGTGCATCGCTCCGGCAGTTTGGTGCCATTGTGAGTCTGCAGCGCGGTTTCTGTTAGAAATGGAGCCCGAGCTGCTGAGGACTTTGCTGATGAATGTCGCCAGCACATCACGTTTGGCAGTTGAGCTATTCCTTCTGCTCCAAAGTGACAGTGAGAAGTCCGACGACGATGATACAGATATAGATTCACCTGATGCGTGTGACACTAAATTGCTTGTGGCAGTAACGGACGTGCTCAGCAGCGTGGAACGCCGCGGGAAAAAAAGTGCTGAAGATACATTCATCCAGCTGCAGAGGAAAAAATCTGGACAAGGAGAGGGAAAAACAAGCCCTTTAGTCAGTTCCTGATCTACATCACAAATGTATGAGATAATTTGCAGCCCCCCATTTTTTGTATTCCTTATGCACAAGACAACTTACAATTTCTTGGTTGCTACTCATGGTCCAGCACTTAGAAACATCCTTTAATAAAGAGTAGGCAAGTTCAGACCAGAAACATGTTTTCCTCTAAGAGTCTATTTGCTCCAGTGAAGTTACGCAATCGGACTCCGAGAGATTTTACATAGAACACAGATTTCATTTAGTTTTCTATGGGGAGTTTGTCTTAATTTATCACTTTGCACAAATGGGTTTCCCTAACTGTGGAGGGGCGATAGATGGGACGCATATTCCTATTCTGGCCCCACCCCACCAGGCATCCGAGTACATTAATCGGAAGGGGTATTTCTCTATGGTTCTCCAGGCGCTTGTGGATCACCGTGGGCGTTTCACTGACATTTACACAGGCTGGCCTGGAAAGGTGCATGATGCACGCATCTTTCGGAACAGTGGCCTGTTCAGGAAGCTGCAGGCGGGACTTTTTTTCCCAGACCGGAAGATCACAGTAGGGGACGTCGAAATGCCCATTGTGATCCTTGGAGACCCCGCTTACCCCTTAATGCCTTGGCTCATGAAACCGTATACAGGGAAGCTTGACAGGAGCAAGGACCGGTTCAACTACAGGCTGAGCCGGTGCAGAATGACTGTGGAGTGTGCTTTCGGCCGTTTAAAGGGACGCTGGAGTGTCTTTATGGAAGCTAGACTTGGGGAAAGCAGCATCCCTGCGGTTATATCCGCGTGCTGTATCCTCCATAATCTTTGTGAAGGGAAGGGTGAAACATTCAGTGACGAATGGACCTCCGAGGTTCAACGCCTGGAGGCTGAATTTGCACAGCCAGAGAGCAGGGCTACTAGAGAGGCCCAGCACAGGGCTTCAAGGATTAGGGATGCCTTGAGGGAGCAATTTGAGGCTGAAAGCCAACAGTAATGTTTGGTGCCTTGCACTGGGGTTAAGTGCAGTGGTTACAATGATTTTTCCCTTGGGGTACAGTATGTTTCTCTTTCTGCAATAATAAAAACTGTTTTAAAAGCAAAAGAAATCCTTTATTAAAAATACAGTACATAAAAGGTTGGGGGGGTAGGGTGATGAACTGTACAGTCAGATGTTTGAATATGTCCTGGCTGGAGTGCTCTGCAATGCCTGCTGCACTTCAGGATTACTATGCTGCATGGTGATGGGGGTTGAGTGCAGAGGGTAAGGGTCGTAGTTCTCAGGGCTGGTAGGTGAACGTACAGGTGTGGGGGGCAGCTGGTGGTGGTAAGAAGCAGGATACTGGGGAAGGGGGTTATGAGCAAACACTGGGGCAAAAGGGAGAGAGCTTTGGGATGGGGGTGGGTTAGCACGGGATAGATCTGCCTGCATGGCTACCAGTGACTGCATACAGTCTGTTTGGAGCACAAGGAGGCTTATAAGCTGGTTTGTGCTTTTCTTCTTTGCCAATTTTTTTTTCCTGTTAGCCACTTCTTTTCTCCTGCTTTCTGTTTGCCTCCATTGGTGCATTTTCTCTCTCCAGTCTTGCACTCTCTTACTGTCTCTGGAATACTAATTCATAGCTGCTTTCACCAAATCCTCTTTGGTTCTCCTTTGCCTCTTTCTCAAGTTATGTAGTCTCTTTTCTGTACCAGTTAGAGCCGTAGTATTCAAGCACACTTAAAAAAGGAAACAGAAACAGAAACATTTATCACAGAGGCTGCATTGTTTATAATCACAGTGGAGGAGTTTGTACACTCTTTGTAGCATCATTTACACATACCTAACATAGCACTGAGAGGCAACAGCAGACAAGACATGGTGAGTACTGGGGGCTGGTCACTAATGAATCAATGTTTATGCTGTGACTCCCCTGGGAAAGTGAGCTGCCTGAGTGAGTCAGGGCTCAATGGGGTTTTTGTGCATTGGGGAAAGCAGAGAGCAGCTGGGGGGAAAGACCACTGAACAGCACCCCCACAAATGCCACAGCACTTACTCCTGGAATCAATGTTTCTGCTGCGACTCCCCTGGGAAGGGGAGCTGCCTGATAAGGGCTCAATGGAGTTCTTGTGCATTGGGGAAAGCAGAGAGCAGCTGCAGCTGGGGGGACAGTGCACTAAACAGTATCCCTACATTTTCAACAGGATTTTATCCTTCCAGATATATCCCTGCTCCGCGTCACCTGGGAAGATCGGGAGGGTCTTCTCCAGCAATGTGGATTCCGGGCCATGTGGCCACGGCACAGTGGCGGGTGTGGCGCGAAGTTTAGAGGGAGAGCTGAAACGTGGCCCTTGTCCGCAAGGTAGGCTAACCGCGTCCAGCCATGTGCCGTGAGGGGAACCATTGTGCAAAGGCAAAGCTGCATGGGACCAGGCGGATTGCAGAGATTACAGAGGCCGATTACCGCGACGTGATAGACCAAATCAATGGGCTATTCCACATCTAGGCATGCATGCATGCACTCAGGCAGCCATAACCCCCCCTCCTCTCACAAAAACATTTTAAAAAAAGCTGCTTACCGGGGATCACGCTCCTCTGCTTCTTCTTCACCAACAAGTTCCAGCTGCTGCGACTGGCTAGCTTCCTCCTGGCTTGAGAGAAGAGCTCCTGGCTGCATGCCTCCTGGGACTCTGGGGTATCTTCCCACCCCAGTACCCTCACTCTCTGGTTCCTCCACACCCTCCCCCACCTCCTCTCCCGGCTCTGAACTGTCCATCGTGGTCCTCGGATTTGCAGTGGGGTCACCCCCAAGTATCTATCCAGCTCGTTGTAAAAACGGCAGGTCGTGGGGCAGCACCTGAGCGCCGGTTTCCCTCACGGGCTTTGCAATAGGCACTCCGCAGCTCCTTTACTTTAACCCTGCACTGCAGCGCGTCCCGTTCATGGCCCCTTTGCCAGCATGGACTTTTGATATCTGCCCATAGATATCATAATTTCTACGGCTGGAGCGCAGCTGTGACTGCACAGCTTCCTCACCCCAAACACTGATGAGGTCCTGCAGCTCGCCATTTGCTCCATGCTGGGGCTCATTTGGGGCGTGGAGGCATGGTCAGTGATTGATTGATTGATTGCACTCCACGCCTGGCTGAGCAAACAGGAAGGGGATTTTTAAAATTCCCTGGGCATTTAAAGGGCGGGTCACCTGAGCCCAGGGCAGTGGAGTATGAAACGATGAGCAGAGTGGCTGAAAAGGTATGCTGGGATACCTCCTAATACCCTGGAGGCCAATTACAGCGCTGTTGGTGTCCACACCTGATGACCAGCGCTGCATCACCAGCACTGGAATCGCTACACCCCAATCAGACCAGGTGTACAGTCAGCGCTGCAGCCAGGGAGTTGCAGCGCTGGCTGGGCTTTCCAAGTGTGTACACAGAGTGAGTTGCAGCGCTGTAACCCCTTCACCAGCGCTGCAACTCTCCGGTGTAGCCACGCCCTTAGTCTGTTCCATGCCTTGGCCAATGCAGGATTCCAAAGCTCTGCATCCACTAGGTCAGGGGCAGTGCAGTGCTGGCCTGGGCTGCCATGTTGGGCTTTTCAGCCAGCAGCTAAGATCCTAGCTGCTTGTTCCAGTTGAACAGTGCTGGACAGGTTTCTGGGCCCTCCCTCAGGCTAGGAGGTGAGAGTCCAGAAGCCGTGCTTTATTGGTTGGATTGTGAACCACTGGGTACCATGTCAGGGGCTGCATTTGGCTGCTGTAACAGATTGGGTGTGTAAAGGGGACGATTTAGCTGTCAAAGCCACCCCAGTTATATAAACTAAAGCAACGCCTGTGCTTACAGGTGAGTGCCATCAAAACAAACACTGGCAGCTGGTTGCCTTTCCCTGTGAACAGAGACAAGAGATGCTGGCACACTGGGACTAGGTGTCGCAACTCTTGGCTGCAGAGAAATATCTTGGATCCTCTTTCCAGTTTCACCGGTAAGCAATAGGAGTGATGGGAATAAGAAAGTCTCTGGAATAGCTCGAGGCCTGGCCAAGAAAGTGGCAGAGGAGGAGGAGACTGATGCTGGCAGGGTAGGAGTCACCTATGGTCCTGAAATTTGTACCTCACTGAATGCAGCTCCATTGATAGAATATCCATCCACACAAGCACTCCAGCTGCCTTCACCATACGTAGCCTAAATCATTGTCGTCATCCAGATCCACCTTCCTAGCGCCATGTGAGCCAGCCTTCTGCTTCATTCCTATTCTTGGCATCACAGTCAAGTATCCTTCACCCTCCTCTCCATCAAGCCCCCTCTCCTCTTCTCTATCCTCTTTCCCATTGCTCCCCACATATCAAACTCCTTTCTCATTTGCCTCCTATTCCCTGTTCCTATACCACATCCTCCCTCAATGTTCTGACCTTTCCCCATCCTCCTCCTTTCGCATTGCACAGCATCATAGAAGGTATATAGAAAAGATGCCTGGTCAGTTTTGCCCCACAGACCAACCTTCTGCAAGTTCAGGGCATGGTCCACCCCCACCCCACCCCCTAAGACCATATCAGGCACAGCAATGACAGTGTGTGTGATCCAGAAAGGTCCATAGTAGGGATGTGTTACATGTACCATTGTCCCCATTACCCTTCTTCTTCTATGACTAACCCAGTGAAGCATGTCCAGTCCTTGGAATTTCACAGGTTATGTGTTAGCTGATTGCTCCAGTACTATTTTCCAAATGGTCTCTGCTGTGGATTTGTTGCATGTCCCCCGAGGGTCTGTTTGCTGGCTGGAGTAGCTGTGTCAGGTGGGAACATTGCTAACTCTCCCACCAGCCTTGGCCTCCTGGATTGTGGTACAGTAAGTGCTTTCCTAGCAGCTTTCCCAGCTTCAAGTCCGGCTACTCAGGGAGTTTTACTGAGTTCCTCTTTGCTGTGCTCTTGACAGTGGTCTGTGCTGGTGACACTATGGCCCATAGGAACTGGAACCCACCCAGAGTTGCTATTTTGGGTAGTGGCTTGCTCAGAAGTGTCACATCAGGAAGTATTAACACTTCTTGTTTACTGGCTTCCCTCAGCTCTTCAACAAGGTATGCACAGGCCCAGAGGGGACTCAGGTGTGTGAACCCCTCTGTTATTTCTCAGCATCATGGTCTGAGCTGATTGAATAAACCATCTACCTCTTCTTTGCTCTGAGAAATCATTTGTGCTGCCCTAACCTGGATGGGTCCAGCATGCAATGGGTGATGCCACTGGGCACATTCAGGGCAGCAGTACCAGGACAGCCTGTGTAACTCAGCCAAGGTTAGAGATTCTGAACAGCTCAGGCCTGGATCTCTTTGCCTGCTGGTTGCTTTCTCTTCCTGCCCTTTCTCTTCCTGGCAGCTCTCATGGAGAGGGACCAGGCTCTTGGCCTGCATGCTGGCTGCCTCTTTCAATTGTCCCCTGCTGCTTCCTGGCTGCATATGCAACACTTTCTGTCCCTCTCTCATTTAGAGGCTTTAGTATGTAAGTGGGTCAGCCTGAAGCCAAAACTGGGCCAGGAGGAGGCTTCTGTGAATCGCCACAGACTGTGTGGACAGACAGGAAATACAGTCACTTACTTTTCCCAGAAATTTAGTTCCATTTTGATCATGAGTCACAGGCCGATTGCAAGGTGATGCACGCACAGTGTGAAGGTGCTTGCCTGGGACGTGTTCTGGAGCTGCTGTTCTCATTTGTAGGGGCATAGGACTTCTGTGTTTGGATCCTGTTATTTCATCCATAGTGTAGCATTTGCATGAGCTGTAAAGATGACAACCCTGATTCTTGCTTACTGAATGCAGGAACCAGAGGGCAAAGAGTGGTGGGAAAGGTGACTCAAAGTTCCTCCTGCTCTCTGGGATGGAGCCAAAGGCTAAGAGGAGACTAAACGGAGAAAGGTCTGAAACAAGGGACTCAGGCAGTTCAAATCTTTGTCATCTTCCTGCCTCCCACCTGCGCATCATGCCTGATGTCTCCAGCCTGTTGGCTGCCATGGAAAGGTCTGGTGGCTGCAGGGGGCTGTTCATTCCTGCCTGCAGTTTCAGCTGCTGGGTGAAGCATAAGGCAGCAGACTCAGCCTGTCTTTCCTTCCTCTTCCAGGAGGCCATGGCCCCAGGGAGACTGACCCATTAGTGGGGATGTCAGTGTCTGACGTGTTCTCACAGCCCAACCTGGCTTCTCTAGATTTATTCTCTGTCCAGATTTGGCAGCCACAGCTTGGCAACCTCCTCATCAGCCAGAAGAGTGCGGGAGGCTAACCAAGCTGACTTGCTGAGCTGTAGCATGGTCTAGTGGTTAGGGCAGGGGAGTGGGAGTCAGAAACTTGTTGGTTCTAGCCCAATCTGTGCTGAACAATAGTGTTTAATGCCATAAAAAACCCTATACATAAATCAGTTCACCTGGGGCAAGTCTCTCAGCTTCTCAGTGTCCCCAGCTATAAATGGGGGCCAGGATACTTACCTGCCCTCCTGTGTGGAGAACACATTCATTAATCACTGTACAGTGCTCTATAGGAGCTTAACTTTGCTGTTGACCTATACCCAGCTCCCCTTCCCCCAATGTGGACAGAGAAAATTGCTTATAGCCCTGTGATGTGTAATTGAACCATGGGAAATGACTGATCATCCTCATCCCTGGGTCTGGTGACAGCAGCTAGTGTCTCTGGCAGAATCTAACAGAGGAATAGAGTTCCCTTTGCCCATCACTGAAATGCAGCAGTGTCTGGGGTGGAATAAGATACCTGGTCCATAGCAAACAGGACCACAGTACAGCTATGTGAGACAGGAAGTAAAGGAACCTGCAGGGGCACTCTAGGTTGTCTGATTGTTATTTCCTGAGGTGGTTTGGTTTGCCCAGGACACTGGAGCTAGCACCTGATTGTCACAAACAGTGCAAGGGGCTTGTCCTACCTCCACGCTGGGGTCAGGAATGACTCAATGGGAAGAGCACCCACTACTGAATCACTAACATCATTCCCTGAGGTGATTGGCTGCTCCCTGGGGGACTTCATTTCGAGAGCTGACCAGGCCTTGTCCTGCTTAGCAAGTGGGGTGGCTGCAGCAGGCAGGAATGAGCTGAAGTGCTGCAAAGGATGGGAGTGAAGAAGAGGCAGCTGCAATCCTCTGCACTACCTGAGCTGCTTTGGCTCCCGCCGGACCCTGCTGCACTGTGCTCCCAGGGGAAGGAAAGGAGCTGGCCTTAGATGAGTCAGGGCTCTTTCATGTTATTCAAACATCCACTGGGGTTATTTTGAACAGCTGACGTCACAACCAGAGAGGAAAAACAGACAATTAGGTCTCATACAATGAGAGCAAAGTATTTCCTCCTGCGCTGAGCGGGAGCATCACAGCAGGGTGAAGCCATGAGGTCCTCAGTCCACCAGGAGCTCTGTGTGTCTCTGCGCTCCGTGGGAAAATGTACAGGAATCTGCTGAGTCAGCCAGATTGGACCAGCTGGGGTGGGGACGGCCGGGGGCTGCCATCCACAGCTCCTGACTCTCCCACTCCAGAGAGACAGCTCCTTTCCCTGCCCCCTCACTTCCCACCAGGGCCTGAGGTGAGATCCTTGGCCTGCTGCCATGGTCTCTGTCCCACAGGCCGGGGTGTGGTGGGTTTGCGATGTACAGCAATGTGCCTGCCAGAGCTATTGAATAGCAGGCACGGCGGTTGCTTGCGTGTTAGTCTCTGAGGGGCAGGTTTCACTCTCTGTCATCCTGACACAAACTCCTCCTGCCGCTCGCTACAGGACGTGGATTTCAGGCAGGGCTGGGAGAGTTTGCGTGAGGAGATGGCGGCGCTGTGTGCTTTGGTAATCGGCAAACAGGAGCCACCAGATCACGTGGCTTCCTCTGGCACCTGCCTCTGCTCCACCAGAAGAGCAGACTCCTCAGTACAGCCAGTTTAGGAGGACTCGTCTATTAATTATTATTACCTATGATTTATGGGATACTTTACAGCCATTAGGGCCTTGACTTTTAGACCATACAGTGGAATTTGCACGTGCAGTGACCACATGGCCATGTGCAGCCACGGTATGTTACAGTGGATTTTTTGGTTGCAGTAATGTGCACACCCAGTTCCAAAAAGTGGAGCCTAACTTCAGTCTTCTCAAAACACAAGCATTCTAATGGCGGGGTCCCCGTGAGCCGGGCCCCCCGCTGCTCCTTTGGCACCTGAGTACAAGCCTCCATGGTTTGAAGGCAGAAGTGCGGCCACTGCAGAGATGTACCCTACAGTGAGCAGCTGATGGGGAAGGTGGCATCCCTGGAGCTGGAATGGTGCGAGGAGCAGGTGCATTTTTAGCAGGAGTTTGAAGAGGGAAAGGACCTAGTGAGTGTGCAGTTCTTTGCAGAATGGGGGCAGCACCCAAGAAGGTGTGAAGCTGGGTATGAGAGAGGCAGACAAAGAGCCAGGGGGAGGTGTTGTTAAATGGATTTAACCCTTCAAATGCTACCCACTTTCCTGGACACTGGAGCAGAGTCTGCAGGGGTTTGCTGCAGGGGGCTGGCGAGGGCTCTTTCCCAGACTTGGGATACACAGAAACCAGCAGCTACAAGGGAGAAGTCTGGCCACTTGCTTGGGAATGCAGGGCTGGTGCACTGGGAAGAGAATGGGGCTTGTCCCTGGGGCTAGAGAGGTAACAGGAGGGGTTGGCAACTGCATCCACTGTGGAGTCATTTATCCGTCTATGGCACACCAGGGGTTGTGGACCTTGCCAGAGTGGTTTCTGCACAGGTAGTTGCTGTGGTACGTCTCCTCCTGCTCCCTCATTAGTCCTGGGGTGTCTGGCTCCCCTGCATTAGTCCTGAGGCCGGATTTACTGGGTTGGTTGGCTCCATTCTCTGCTTGATTCGGGCTCCTCTGATGTAGGTTCAGCCGAGAGCTCAGGTCTGTGCTATGTCTCCTCGCCTCCCCTGGCCAGATGCCAACCTCTCTGCTCCCTCCACTGAGACAATACCCCTCCCTGGCTCAGCAAAGCAGCGCAATAGGCCCCTCTCCCTGCAGGCCTGAGAGCTGGCAGCTCAAAGGGTCCTTTCAGAGGAGGGCAAAGATCTCCTGGCCCAGATGAAACCAGCCTCCACACCCCCAGCCTGTGCCCACAGCGGTGACGCAGGCCGAGCAAAGCCACAATGCAGGGGTTTGTATGGCACACAATGGAGAGAGACAGAGCCAAGGGACTCGCTGAGCAGAACAGGCTAGGAGTGAGCCACTGGGGAGGGGACCAGAGAGATGCTACTGAGAACATTTTGGCCTTTCGTATGCTGCCCTTCCCTCTCCCACCATTCAGTGCAGTATCAACCTCCCCCGCCCCATGCAGCAGCTTTCTGCCTACACATGTGAATGACCCCACCTCAGCGCACCGAGGACACGAATACCCTGTCACCAACCCCCCTCCCCCCACTGAATGCAGCCCCCTGTCCCTGACAGACCCTTTCAACCGACCTCCCCCGGCCCACGCAGGGCCTTGTCTGGCTCAGGCCACTCCCAGCCACAGTCCCCATTTGGCTGTGCTCTGCAGGTTTAGTATGGACAGGCCTGAGAGTGGCTGCCTGGTGACAAGCTGCGCCCAGGAAAGGCCTGTGGCAGCCGGGGCTGCCCTGCTTATCTGCTAAGCTGGCTCCAGCTGGATGCCCTGAGAGAAGCCAACCATAAACTTCACACTGCTGAGAGACCCAAAAGGTTAAACCTCTAGAGCTCGACTAGCCTGGAGACACCTGCTGCCCCACACTGGACCCCACATGCCTCTGCTTCAGGCTACCCTAGGGCTCCCACCTATGCCTCAGTGCTCCCCAGAGATCCCACAGGCTCCCACCTCGCTCCTCTCGGGTCCTGATCCTCTCAGACCCTGCATCTGGGGACCCCGCAGCCCGTGACTCCTCCACATGAAAAGTGGGTATTTCCTGTTCTGGCCCTAGAGGTGTTTTGTTTAGGGAGGTGCTGTTGGGGTGTTTGCCAGTCCCAGGTACATGCCCATGCTCAGAGCTGGGTTGGCGTGTTCCCCTGAGACTGGCATCCCCGCAGTGCTCAGAGGTGCACACGAGCTGGGCATAGTGACCCTGCCAGCTCTAGCATCCTTCCGAGCATATGGAGACATTGAGACAGCTGCAGGGAGCTGATAGATTAGAACAGAGAGGACAAGTAAACATCTTGCGTCCTGGGATCTGGGCTAAGAATAGGCAGCTGGGTGAAGCCACCTTCCTTGGATTGTATGGTAATGAGCGTTATGTAACCCTTCTGTCCTAAGCTGCATCTTTGACAGGTCTGAGCGGGATTCCAGCACAGGCAATGACATGCAGGGAGCAACAGCTGAGATCTGTAGGAGTCTTATGATCCTATTCTATTTGCAGCATGGCCTAGCCAGGTGACTGGCCAACTCAGGGGTCCTGCCCCAGAGTGGTAAATGGGTTTTATTTACCAGCATGTGTCTTTCTTACCTAAACACATTAGGCTGTAACTGCGCCAACTCCTACGGACTAGTCAAGGGCAACTGTGGGCAGAGTTTGGCTGATAGACCCTAGGGAAGCACAATGAGGAGTGAGTTAGCTGACGTTGGTTCAGCATGGACTCAGATGGGAGCTCTGCTGCTGGCTGTCCCAGCTGCTGGGATTTTTACAGTGCCGCATTGCATTATGACAACATAAAAGCCACCAGCAGTTTCACTTGGTTATGGGTGGGCTACTACTTCATCTCTTGTCCAAAACTACTGAGCATGTTGTGAGGTTAAACAGCTGCAGTACCCAGAGGTGGCTGAATTTCAACGGTGGGTAAAGCAAGAGAGCTAAGGCCAGAGTCTGATCTAACTTCCTCCAGTGCAAAATCAGAGAAACACTACTGACGTGTGTGGTGAAGCAGGGCTCAGGCGCTGACCCTCTGGGAAGGTTGTGGCATGCTTTGGGAAGTTGGCTTGATGGGGGCCTTGTACATATCAGCCAGTCAATAGGATTTTCTTTTCCTTTGTGTTGCCTGGTCGTGATGCTGCAGGGGATGCCCAGGGGGCAGGGTGCTTTGGGGCTCACTGTAAGTGTCTATTTGTTAAGATGAGTTCCTGTCTGCATCCTGTAGAACTTGCCCATACCAGTATTGCCCTGGCCTCTTCTTTTGTCATTCAGTGTTGAACGCATTCTAAAACAATATGCATTTCCTCACCTTTTGGGGGTGAAGCCAGACTGCTCCCCTACTTGCTGTAAACTTTGCTTGTGCCAATCAGAAACGAACACACACAGGTTTTGGGCCCCGTCCCCTATGACACTTCTGTGATGTCATAGTGGGTACTTTAGGTCGCCCTGCCATGTGCAGGCAGGGAGAGGAGAAAGAAAAACGAATCCTGTGTATCCTGTGTACCCCGTAACCGAGCCTGATCACCTCGAAGCCTCTCTCTCAGCTCACGTGTTTCAAACAGGGTTTCTACATTTGCCGGTCGTTATGCATTGGTTTGTATTTGTAAGTATCGATTATTACTAAATGCTGCATCTTTGTTTATAAATATTGTTAGTAGATATTTTAGTCATTGTGTGTTTTAAGTTTTATTAACCCTATTAGCTAATCATACGCTGCTCCCCTACCCCTTGTAACTATCCCCAATAAAACTTTAAATTGATTAATTTTAGTTGTGTGTGTCTGCAGTTTGCAGTGTGACCCATACTCTCCTTGCATCCCTTACCTATATAGTCTATTGCCACGTGCAGCCTGGTAAATAACAGGCCTGCATTTCCTTTCACCCCTGCGAATACGTTGCAATCTACACTATTTAGCCCAGTACTTACATGGCCCCAGCACTGTGGTAGCTGTGCACCTCACAGACAGTCATGCCTCTCTCCTCACAGCACCCTGTGTAGCACAGAAGTGCTGTTATCTTTGTTTACAGATGGGGAAAGCAAGGCACAGATGGCCCATATTGTTGGAGCCCTGCTGTTTTTTTATACTAGCTCTGTAGGCATAAAAGACCTATAGATCTGCTATACGGGCCCCGCTGGGATGCCCTGGCATAGACCGAGCCCCCAACAGGTGCAGAGCCAGCATAGTCAGCTCTGTGCCCCTCCTTGCATGAGCCCTCAGCAGAGTGAGTGGGCTGAGGACATTGTTCAGAGTAGGGAGGAGTGGCAGGCCATTCCTACTACCCTGCTTTTCCCAGCTGCTGGAACAGTCCATAGCATAGGGGCTCTGTGGGCAGCTGGGTGCAGGTTAGGACAAGCCCTCAGGCTGTGCTAATTTATCCTGCGGGCAAAGGGGCCTTCAGCCGCCCCTGACTAGGGAAGGCATAAAAGTGGGATTAAAAACCACCTTTACTCCCCTCCACATCCTGTGCTGAGCAGGGAGGACTTCGACTCAGAGATCATGTGACTTGCCCAGCATGACATGGAATTCCCACCCAGGTCTCCTGAGCCCCAGGCCCAGACCATTTGGGGCACCAGCCCTCCTGCCACTGGGGAGTTGATGCTGTCTGGGAGGAGGTGGCTGTGGTAACTGGTGCTGTCCGAGAGGTGAAGCAGTTTGCGTCAGGTAGGAATGCAATGTAGCCTGAAACACAACATCTCTGCTGATGCCACTCAGGAACCCAGCTTACAAATCACAAGGTGTTTTTTCTGTCTGCCGAAGCCATGAATTTCTCTGGGACTGAAAACTCCAGCTCAGTTCTTTCTGCTTCTGACGTCCCCTTTGTGGGATGAGCTACTAACTGGGGTGCAGATGTAGAAGGCAGAGGGGATTCCAGCTTGCTGTCCCCTCATGGGATCAACTGCTGCAGGGCTAATGGGGCTGAGAATTATGTGTTAGTAGGATCAGTGAATCTAATGGGGTAGATCTCGGGGGTGGCTCACAAGAGGCACACAAGCTGAGTAAGGAGCCATTTTTCCAACCTAGTCACCTCTCCGAACAATAAACCCATTGAAAGGTGGCATAGCCCACAGTGTTGAAGTCAGGACACAGAGATTTTAGTGTTGGTTCTTCCACTGACCCATCATATGACTGACAGAGGATGTCAGGAGGTAGGACCTGTTAGCTCCAACCCAGGAGTACTCAAGTGTTGGAACCTGTCTCTGAGTAGGAGGGAACTGGGTGTGGGCATGCCCTGGGCCTTGGCAGCAGTCTGAGTGTGCAGACTGCAGACTCATGTGTGTCTGCAGTTCTGAGGGTGCAGAGGGAAGGGGATGCCGCACATTCCCAGGAATCTTTGATCAAAGTATTTTCCATTTCTGTCTGTTTTCCTACCTGTAAAATGGGGCTAATGCTACCCCACTTCTGTAAAGTGCTTTGAGACCTAGAGAGAGAAAATACTATGCCAAGTATTATCATTACCAACCCATTGACTGAAGCAGGGGGTGCTTGTTGTGGGTTGAGGGGATGCAGAGGGGTTATTTGGGACTGAAGCAGAACGAGGGGATATTTGTGTAGGAAGCAGAGCAGGGGCATGGCTTGGGGGGCAGTGGGGACAGCTGGGTTGAGGAAGGGGTCTTGAAATGGGGTGGCAGTGGATAGGGGTAGTGGGAATAGGAGCCAGCAGTTGCAGAGAATCTCAGATCTGGGCAGACCTGGAGAGGGGATTGGAGTTTTCTCCCAGAGCTGACAGCAGCAAAACTATAAAGCCAAAGCACTCAGCTGCATTAACTCGTGTCCTGGGCGCATGAGGCAAGAGCAGCTCCAACTGCTGAGGACACAGACATTGTCTGCAGCTGCTGCCTTGTTACCAAGTGACTGTCTCAGGAGCAGAAGAATCTGCCCAGAGCAGCTCAGCAGAAATTCAAAGCCCCTTTCTCCTGGGGCACACAAGGCTGGGAGAACCTGACTGCTTGTTTCCCATCCGTTCACTCTGGCTGGGGTGGGAGACGCTGACTGGAGCTGCAGGAATTTAATCCCTAGGTAGTTATTAAAAAGAGCAAAAGGCCCAGGGTCTCTGGAGCCCTGTAAGAACTTCCCCCAGCCCTGGAAATCTTCAGTGGTTCTGATTTTCTGACCATGGTGCTGGAACCACAGATTCTCTCTCTCTCTCATTAGGCTGTGTGCAAGATACTGGGACAGATTCTCCGCTGGTGTAATTCCCCTGCTGTTAGTGGGGCTGCTCCTGGGATGAATTTGGCCCATTTCTGTGTGTGGGCTGAGGAGGGGGAATCTCCTTTTCATTCATCCCACTGGACCATCTGTGTGGGAATTGGAATCATTGTATAACCTCTGGCCATTTGAAGGCTGTTCATGCCCCTGAATCTCCCAGGCGCCCTTAGCTGAGCTCTCCCCTCAAGCCAGTAGCTGTGCCAAGGTACCAGACCCTTTCCTGGATGTTAATGGCTAGGGAGCCCTAATGTCCCATGTCTCAGAACAGCTGGGACCAAGCCTGGTTGGTTTCATTTTGCAACATGACTGTGGGAGAGGTTCCTTCCAGGCTGTTCCATTCAAGCAGCGAGCCCAGCCCAGTGCAGATGTATTACAGAGACTGGAGCACATGGATCCAGGGAGGGATGCAGAGAAGGAATCTCTCGGGCCAGAGGCAGCCTGCCTGGCTCATCAGTCTGTCTCTCGTGGCAAGCCTTGTGCTTCACTAGCACTTTCCTCTGCCCTGCATGACTGGCCTGTTTGCCATTCGAATAACCACATGTACAGTAGAGTGCAGTGTCGCTGGTGCCCACGTATCAGCCTTGGGCATCCCGACTGGCCCATCAGCAGCCTGTTTCTTTCGGCACAGGGGGCTTGGCCGTGTACACCCTGGTCAGTGAGGGTTTTGGGTAGAAGGTCCAGCTGGAAGATTTCCTCTGGGCTTCTTTTTCCCTTGCTGGTGGCTGGGGGGATGTGACAGGTTATGGCAGGGCCAGTGGGAGCCAGTGCTGACCTGACTGACCTGTCATGGAATCAATTGCTTGATGGCACTTGCTCTGTGCCTGCGGAGTGGAACCGCTCCCTCTCTGGAGCGCTCTCTGAGCTGTGGCTCAGACAGGCTTACATCTGAGACCCAGGGCTGGTAGTCAGGATTCCTGATTCTGGTCCCAGCTCTGTCACTGACTGGGTACAAGTAATTTTAGCAGCAGTTGCCACTGGTGCTGCTAACTACAGAAGGTGCAGGGCAAAGATGAATTTCATGCTCTGTGATTGAGCTCCTCTGTCTCTGAAATGAGAGTAAAACTGACGTGCTATCACAGATCCTCAGGATCTATCCTACGCCCCCAGCTTTTACACAGCCCCTTGGAGGAGCCCCTTCTTGGAGGGTCCCACCCTTCCTTCAAGCTAGGCGCTGCTGCTTCACCACCTCCCAGACTGAGCTCGGGGGCTCTAGCACTCCCATTTCACACTATGAGCTCTGTCCAGCTGGGCCAGACTCCTGGTAGAGACTTGTCCACTCTTCAGGGAGCAAGACACCTCAGCAAGTATTTGAGTGGCACCAGACAGTGTTTTCAAAACAGAGCAGGGTTGGTAGTTAACTGGAACTTAGCAGAGAATAAAATTAAGCACGGAGAAATAAAGGTTAAGACATAATCCATCTGGCCAAGCCAGTGCAATTAGCCGGCCAAGCTGCTATGGACTCCGTTCAGGCTCTGTCTCTGTCTGAGAGCAGTTGAGCCTTCCCAGAAGCTAGCTCTTATCCCCTTACTGTCACCTCTCAGGCCTTTGTCTTCTGGCAGAGCCATGCTGAGTTCACATCCCCTGCCTGCCGCAGCTTCCCTCTGTTAAGTGTCCTTTGTACAGTACCTGGGGCTTCTATTGTCTCTGTGGGTCCTCTGTTGTTTTGGGTCTGTTTCAGCCATTCATTCCACCCAGACAGCTAGGTGACACACACACACACCTCATGTCTCCTGCACTGCCCCAAGAGCAGTCTTAACCTTTTGCCTTCACTGGGTAGCCATGTAAAATACAGAGGGAAACAGAGGCACTCATAGGTGTGATGACAATATTACAGAAC
Source organism: Chelonoidis abingdonii (assembly GCF_003597395.2). Taxonomy (NCBI): domain Eukaryota; kingdom Metazoa; phylum Chordata; order Testudines; family Testudinidae; genus Chelonoidis; species Chelonoidis abingdonii. Next base: position 16,907,838 of record NC_133785.1, read on the forward strand.
ATTCCTGCTTTGTCACACTGCATTGCAGGGAACTCTGAGGACTGATTAATGTCTGATTGTAAAGTGTTTTGAGATCCTTGTTTGGAAGGGGCTGTGGGAACCTTTCAGATGATGCATGTGAAATGGGGGGCTGGATGCTTTGAACTTGATTTCATGGTGCAGCATGTCTTGTCCCTGTATCACAGACTTTGCAGGAGCCCTAGGCTTTGCTGTGCAGAGTGGGGTGCAGGAAGCTAGCATCACCACAGGTTACAGGGGTGCAGGGCTGGCAGCATTGGGAAGTCTCCTGTAGAGCATCCTCCTCTGCACCATAGAGGCCGTGCAGCATGAAATATGGTCAGTGCAGGCTGAGAAGTGGGTATGTTTACTGATTCAGTTTATTCCTTGAGCTTCTGTGGAGCTCCAGCCACCAACCAAAGCTGCTTTACTTAAGGAGGTGGGAGAGTGATGGTGGATCACCCTAGAGCACAGCAGCCTGGGATCACAATATTGGGGTCTGTTTATCATGGGCAGGGCAGAGGGGTGGCTCAGTTTTTGAGTTCTGGATAAGGAGCCTTGTGCAGCATGTGACACCCTGGAATGCCTGATTCGAATGCCCAGGACAGAGTGACCTCCCTCCACTGACACAAACCAAGGTTGGTAATGTTGGGTCTGCCAGCAGAGGCCCAATGTGTCCTGAGCAGCAGAGAGGGCAGCCTGGCTCTTGGGTCCCCTGCCTTGGCTCAGCCCAGGCCCAGCCCTGGCTTGTGCTAAATGTTAAATATTTCCTGAGTTAATATGTTACAGTTTATAGCCCTGTCCCTTCCCCCCCACCCTCAGGACCTAGGGCTATTTACCTGTGCAGGACTCATTCCCTGGCTGAGCAGCTCAAAGAAACCCTGAGCGCTTGCTCCCTGCCATATATGACAGGGAGAGAGGTGTGACCCAGCGGAAGTGCGCACATCCCAGGGTAAACAGGACTCAGTCGTGACGTGCAGCTCGCTGTGCGTTTCAGTCTAGGCAGCGGACAGCCTTAACCTAGGGAGCCCCTGGAGCACTGCAAGGAAGGGGCAAGCTCCCCCGGTTGGGTCAAAGGGCCCTGCACATGTGAGCCTTCCCAGCAAAGGAGGAGGGAACCCAGTCATTGACTCCGGAACAGGAAGCTCCACAGCACCATCAAGTAAAGGATCTAGATGTGTCTGGTTTGTGCAGGAGATGGGAAGGAACCAGCAGGAGAAAACGGTATGTGCCATAACGCAACCGGACACCAGCTGGGGCCCAAGGCAATGGCCCAACCCTAGCCAGACAGAGGAGAGGGACTTGCTCAGTCAGCTCCTTAGGTAGCAGTGCCGGCACAATGGACCTCAGAGCCGGAACGGGCAGTGCATGAGGCTGAATGGAGGCCAGCAGAGCAGCTGCACCATGATGCCAAGCAGCACTACGCTCCCTGGGGCTGCGTTAAATTATGCACTCCCAGCACCATTCCACACTGGGCACTGGGCAGAGCAGTGTAACAGGCCACAGTTGCTCTCTGCCTTGCCCGGGATTGCAGTGTCTCTGCCTTCCTAGCCACTTGCAGCAGCACAACTTACAAGCCAATTAGGCCCAAAATGTGTGTTTCAAACATAAAAACAATTGTATAATCTGCCCTATGGTCCCCCTGCCAGGGCAAAGACACTGTGTTTCCACACCATTTTATTCCCTTCCACATGCTCTCATTCCCCCTGCTTCCCAGCCCAACTCTGCCAAAAGCTTCCTCTTGGACTAGTTTCTTCTTCTCCCTGCCTCGACTTTAACTTGTACTCCAGAACCGGCACTAATTGTCCTATTTGTATGCTTGGCTGGAGGGGAATTCCCATATTCCCATGAAGCTGCACTTAGATGCTAGGTAATTCTGTTCTCTGCTGCACCAGTGCATGGACTTCAGCAGGCTTGCATGGGTGTAAAATGAGAGTAGAATTTGGCTCCTTTGCTCTTTTATCTCGCAGTTTCTCCTGCCTACTAAATAGATGGTTCTATCACTTCACAGTCAGGGGTGGAGGATATGTCTCTGTCACAGGGAGGACATTAGCTGCTGGTTACTTCTGGCAGAAGGCAGTGCTCCAACCCACCCAGCATGGTGATGGAAAACCGATATGCTGCCCTGGCAATGAGCAACGAGAAATCATCCTCAAAGGTGGAGGAGGAGAAGCCATGTATCCCCAAGGCTGTGAGGACTGCAGGGTAGTGCCTGTTGGTGACTCTCTTCTGAGGGGGACAGATGTGCGCATCTGTCACCCGGACATGGCATCCCAGGAGGTATGCTGCCTTCCAGGGGCCCGTATCCGAGACATTACAGAGGGATTTTTGAGGATCATCTGGCCCTACTATCCCACACTACTCATCCATGTGGGCACTAATGATATTGTGAGGTATCACCCTGAGCAGATCAGAAGTGACTACAGGGCTCTAGAAGTAAGGGTGAAGGAGCATGGGACTCAGGTAGTGTTCTCTTTGATCTTCCCAGTTAAGGGTAGAGACCCAAGCAGAGATAGATGTATCCTGGAGGTGAATGCCTGGCTGTGAGGATGGTGTTGCCAGGAGGGCTTCAGCTTCCTTGACCATGGGATGGTGTTCTGGGAAGAAGGACTGCTAAACAGAGATAGGGGTCCACCTATTGTGGAAGGGGAAGAGCATAGTTGGATACAGACTGGCTAACCTATATTCAGTGAGGGCAGGAGACGATGCCCATAGGTAAGTAAAAAACATGGAGACGTGGGAGAAGTGTCAGAATCTGGGGGTAGCATGGGCAATTATAGCATGGATGAGGGAGAGACAAGAGAGAACATGGGGGGAGGGAATCAAATCAGTATCTTAGATGTCTGTATACTAATGTGAGAAGTATGGGGAATAAGGAGGAAGAACTAGAAATGCTAGTTAATAAACACAACTATGACATAGTTGGAATCACAGAGATTTGGTGGGATAATACACATGACTGGAATATTGGCATAGAAAGGTACAGCTTGCTCAGGAAGGACAGGCAGGGAAAAAAGGGAGGTGGTGTTACCTTATATATCAAATATATATACTCTTGGACTGAGGTTGAGATGGAATAGGAGACAGACTTGTTGAAAGTCTCTGGGTAAGGATAAAAGGAGTAAAAAACGAGGGTGGTATTATGGTAGGGGTCTAATACAGACCACCTAACCAGGAAGAGGAGGTAGATGAGGCCTTTTATGAATAACTAACCAAATCATCCTAAGCACAGGACTTAGGGGGCAGGGGACGGACTTCAGCTGCCCAGCCATCTGTTGGGAAAAGTTCTTGAAATGTATTGGAAACAATTTTTTATTTCAGAAGGTGGAGAAAGCCACTACAGGAGAAGCTGGTCTAGATTTGATTTTGACAAATAGGGAAGAAGTGATTGAGAATTTGAAAGTGGAAGGCAACTTGGGTGAAAGTGATCATGACATGATAGAGCTCATGATTCTATGGAATGGTAGGAGGGAAAACAGCACAATAAAGATAATGGATTTCAAGAAGGCAGACTTTAGCAAACTCAGACAGCTGGTAGGTAAGATCCCTTGGAAAGCAAATCTTTAAAGGAAAAAACAGTTTAAAAGAGTTGGCAGTTTTTCAAAGAGACATTAAAGGCACAACAGCAAACTATCCCACTGCGTAGGAAAGATAGGAAGTACGGCAAGAGACCACCCTGACTTAACCAGGAGATCATCAATTATCTGAAACTCAAAAAAGAGTCCTACAAGGTCAAATTATGAAGGATGAATATAAACAAATAACACAAGCATATAGGGACAAAATTAGAAAAGCTAAGGCATAAAATGAGATCAAACTAGCTAGAGACATAAAGGGTAACAAGAAAACATTCTATAAATACATTAGAAGCAAGAGGAAGACCAATGACAGGGTAGGCCCGTTACTTAATGAAGGGGAGAAAACAACAGAAAATGTGGAAATGTCAGAAATGCTAAATTGATTTTTGTTTCAGTTTCCACCGAAAAGGTTTGTAGCGATTGGATGTTTAACGTAGTGAATGCCAGTGAAAACGAGGTAGGATCAGAGTCTAAAACAGGGAAAGAACAAGAAAAAAATTACTTAGACAAGTTAGATATTTTCAAGTCACCAGGACCTGATGAAATACATCCAAAACTACACAAGGAGCTGATTGAGGAGATATCTGAGCCATTAGTGATTACCTTCAAAAAGTCATGGAAAATGGGAGACAATCCAGAGGACTGGAAAAGGGAAAATATGATACCAAGCTATAAAAAGGAGAATAAGGATAACCCAGGGAATTACAGTCATCTTAACTTCAGTACCCGAAAAGATAATGGAATAAATAATTAAGCAATCAATTTGCAGCCACCTAGAAGATAATAAGGTGATGAGTAACAGCATGGAATTGTCAAAAACAAATCAAGTCAAACCAACCTAACAGCTTTCTTTGACAGGATAACAAGCTTTGAGGATGGGGGAAGCAGTAGATGTGATATATCTTGACTTTAGTAAGGCTTTTGATACTGTCTCGCCTAACCTTCTCATAAACAAACTAGAGAAATGCAACCTAGATGGAGTTACTATAAGGTGGGTGCATAACTGGTTCGAAAACCATTCCCAGAAAATAGTTATCAGTGGTTCACTGTCAAGCTGGAAGGGCATATCAAGTGGGGTCCCGTAGGGTTTGGTTCTGGGTCTGGTTCAATATCTTCATCAATAATTGCGATAATGGCATAGAGAGTACACTTATAAAGTGTGCGGATGATACCAAATTGGGAGGGATTGCAACTGCTTTGGAGGACAGGGTCAAAATTCAAAATGATCTGGACAAACTGGAGATATGGTCTGAAATAAATAGGATAAAATTCAATGAGGACAAATGTGAAGTACTCCATTTAGAAAGGAACAATCAGTTGCACACATACAAAATGGGAAATGACTGCCTAGGAAGGAGTACTGCAGAAAGGGGCCTGGGTTTTTCAGTGGATCACAAGCTAAAATATGAGTCAAAAGTGTAACACTGTTGCAAAAAAAGCGAACATAATTCTGGGATGTATAAGCAGGAGTGTCGCGAGCAAGACACAAGAAGTAATTCTTCTGCTCTACTCCATGCTGATTAGGTCTCAGCTGGAGTATTGTTTCCAGTTCTGAGCACCACATTTCAGGAAAGATGTGGACAAATGGGAGAGAGTCCAGAGAAGAGCAACAAAATCATGACCTATGAAGAAAGATTGAAAAAAATTGTTGTTGTGTAGTCTGGAGAAGAGAAGACTGAGGGCGGACATGGTAACAGTTTTCAAGTACATAAAAAGTTGTTACAAGGAGGAGGGAGAAAATTTGTCTTTTTAACCTCCGAGGACAGGACAAAAAGCAATGGGCTTAAATTGCAGCAAGGCCGGTTTAGGTTGAACATTAGGAAAAATTTCCTGTCGGGGTGGTTAAGCACTGAAATGAATTGCCTAGAGAGGTTGTGGAATCATCATCATTGGAGATATTTAAGAGCAGGTTAGACAAACACCTGTCAGGGATCGTCTGGATCAGACTTAGTCCTGTCATGAGTATAGGGCACTGGACTAGATGACCTCTGGAGGTCCCTTCCAATCCCATGATTCTATGATTAGTTGGACAAGTTAGACTTATTTAACTCCTTTAATCTTTCCGGGAAATCAGGCCTCCTAGGCCCTTAATTGCATGCATTGTTCTTCCCTGAATTCTCTTAGTCTTCTCCGTCTCTTTCTGGTACTGAGGGGCCCAGAACTGAACCCACTATCCTTCGGAATGGGGCTTAGATCACCCATTTTACTAGATTATTGCCACACTTTGGCTATATAACATGATGATGGATAAGTCAGAAGGTGGCAGGAGCGTGGATCTCATCTCCTGTTTCTGTGAATGGAACACAAGAGCTGCCTGGGGGAGGGCAGAAGTTCGCTTGCTTCAATCCGAAGGAAGGCAGTTGTTGCTGAAATGTTAACTGAAAAGTTGTTTACTCCCAAATTAAAATTACTGGAGAATATTGGAGAAGCTGAGAGGAACATGGTATGATACGTATGCCAGCTGGCTACTGTCACAGAGTGGTGGCTGGGGAAAAGCCCGTGCTAAGGGGGAGAAAGCCCAGTGTTGAGCCTGTCTTTGAAGCCAAGGCCAATAATGTTAAGAATACTTCAAAAGTGGTGCCACACTCCAAAGGCCTGAGAGGGAATATATGGAGATGGTTCAAGGAGGCTGTAGGCCAGAGAGCTGGGGACTTGCTATGGGGAGGCCTGCTGAGGATGCTGCAGCTGCAGGGGTGACAGAGGCTGGCTGTAAGGGCCAGAAGCGGTGTGGATGGGACTGTGGGGCAGAAGGAGAGACTATGGGTTTCAGAAGGTACCATAGGGAAGTTGTAGGGAAGTGGCAGGGAGTGTTGCAGTCAGGGGAGCAGCTAAAGGCTGCGTGGGGAGGGGACTAGGAGGCACCAGAACTCTTTTAAACTCATTTCGTCTCTGGCATTTTAAAAATAAAATCTATCTATTTTAAAGGGTAAAAATATAATCACAGCAGCCCAGTGTTTATACAGCTCTGCTGCTCCAGCCTCCAATTATCCCCCTCATGCCGCTGTATAATTTATTTTCCTGAGGCGAAGCTGTTGTGATGTGGGAGGTAAGATCTCGTGAGTGGTGACCATGGTACCTTAAAATTACCCCCGGCGTCCCATTGGGTGTCATTATCTGGCTGCCTCAGAATAGGCTGTGAGCTGTTGGCTGCTTGTTTGCATTTTTTGCCCAGGAGCCCCACGTTTGATAAAACCATCCTACCTGCTAAGCAATGCAGCCCCCCCCCCCCCCCGCCCCGAGGGACCTGTGGCCAGGGAGGGTGAGCTGAGGTGATGATCCTTCTGTCCAGAATACAGTGTTGCTCTGGGAGGCAGCAGCAGAAGCCAGGATCCAGTTGGAGCCATGGATGTGCAGGGTATAATTTCCACTGAGTTTTATTTTCACTCCCTCCTAGGTAACTCACCATCTTTGAGCTCTCCACCCGCACTGTGGGTTTGGATTTCAGGTGTCTGCTGCAATTCAGTAAAGCACCCCAGGAGCCAGCTGGACCCGCCCCGCTGCATGGAGCTGTCATGGGGGCTCAGAAGTGAATTTCTGCAGTGAGTGGGATGCCAGCTGGGCAGTACTGGTGGCGAATCCTCCATTTGTCTATGCTCAGCGCAGGTTCAGCCTGGGCAATGGCCAGGGGAGCTCCCCACCACGGAGGCGCTCACTCCACTTTGCCCATTAGCTTGACCATGACCTAGAGGCTTCCCCTCTAAATGCAAGAGGGGAGTGCAGTCTCCGTGGCCCATCCTTGGTGTCTCTTCTGAGGCAGCCAACAAGAGGCCACATAGGGGCCATTTTTGTGATGCCCCCTGGGACTGGACTGAGATCCCCCATTCATGTCACAGAGGGATTCAGATGGTAATAACTTCTTGTCACTCCAGACCTGCTCTAGAATAGAACCAGTGTCCTGGAGCAGAAGGCTTTGTATCCCATTCTCGTCGCTCCTAAGCCAGCCAGTCCCCTTTGACCCAGGGTCTTACTGAGTGCAGTGCCATAGAGATGAAAAGCCCTGGGGCCCATTCACAAGCCTCCCTGAGCTGTCTTTTGAAAAGTGCGCTGGATGAACAACCTTTTCTTATTTCATGGACCTGGCACACAGGAAGGATGACTGACTTTGCAGCTGAAGCACTGGACTGGGAGTTAGGACTTCTGGGTTCTAGTCCCAAAAACTGCCACATACTTGCCACTGAATGGTGGGCAACTTATAACACCCCCTTTGGTGCTTCAGTTTCTGAGAGGATACATTTGTGAAGTGCACTGCACTCCCCCAGTGAAAGGAGCCAGAGAATGGCAGCGCATAGTCACTATTAAGGTATAATCTCTAACAGACTCAGAGCTACAGGGGCTCATTTCTCTAGCCCTTGGCCCCGCATGGCGCAGTGCAGGCAAGATGTCATTGACGTCACTGGGGTGTGAGAGGGAGGAAGTGGAGCACAGGAAAGCTGCTCTGAGTTTCCTTCTACATCTTTCTGTACTCTCTGCATTTTGTTAAGTGTGTTGGGGTAGCTGGAGGAGGAAAGGGGCAAATCCCAGCTCTGCGTCTGTCTGGTTTCTGCCTCCCCCGGGGCAAAGGCATTCGATTTCTTCTGGGGTTTTATACCTACAGCTACAGAAGGCAGAGAGACCTAATCCAGGCCAGGCACTCGACATAGGCTAAGGAAATTCAGCAGAGAGCTGACCCCATGGCATGCGGCATTACTTTTACAGATGGGGCATACCTGCCTTTCCTTAAACCCTGTGATCAAAGTCCCAAACAACAAACTACATGGTGGGGCACTTCAGTTCTGTAATTACAGCTCCACTTTAAACATGCTGATGGGGGTGACATACAGGATCTCAGGGCTTGGGAAGGAATACATGTCAAGAGGCAAATGGAATGTGGAATCAGCATCAGAGAGCAGCTGGGTGAAGGCAAAGAGCTTGTTTTTGCTGAGCAGAACTAGCTGGGGCAAGCCAGGCGAAAGGCTGTGTTAGTTTGTCTTGGGACGTGCAGCGTGTGAGTCTGCACAGAAGATCCCTTTGACAGCACTCTCCCACACGCCACTCTGGGAGAACTGGCTCCTTTCCCCTGTCGTGCTCCCTGGACCCACACAACCTTTTGTCGTCTTCGGTTCTAAGAATTCCAGCTGTTGACAACAGCTGAATGTTCCTTCTTTGCAGTCTGGAGGGAGGGGCCCAGGGCTTGGGAGTCTATAGATTCTGAGCACAACAGATTATGCAAGAGAACTCCTGAAAGAGGAGAAGGAGGAAACAAAACAAAACAAGACGAAACAGCCCTCTCTCTTCAAAGAGGAGAAATTCCAGCCAGTCACACGGCCAACACTCTGACTTCGGTTTCTGTTTATTTCTTGCTCTCTCACTGCGAGTCAGGACTGAAAGCAGTGGCTGGCTGGGCAGTCTCTCGTTGGTGTTTTCAATTAGGGCTCCTCAGATGCTCCCTTTCCCTCACCCCTTCCTGTCAGCCTGCTGGCCTTGTTTACGCTATGCTGCTGGTGAGATGATTTATTCTCCCTGTGAGGTGAGCGCCTTTCCCCAATGCTGGGGAACCTGCATTTTGGTGCTTGTCTTCAGTGGAACTGGGGAGGGGAAGCTGCATCAATGAGATTTTTAACAGTTAAATTCACAGGTGTTACGCACTGACCGCAGGGCCGGCTTTAGGAAGTGCGGGGCCCAATTCGAACATTTTTGGCAGGGCCCCGGCAGGGATGACTGAAAAAAAAAAACCATGTGAAAAAAAGCCTTTCATTTCTTAGCAGCCAGTTCCCTGTAAAAAGTACTGATTTAAGGGGTGTGCCACAGTAGGTATTTTTTGTACCAATACGGTTACCATATGTCCATATTTTTAAAAATTCCTCCCGGATGGCAATTTAAGAACCAAAAAGCTGGACATGTCTGGGAAAATACAGATGTATGTTAACCCCACCTAAAGTTCTTTTTCAAAAAGATGGGCCTGAACTAGAAATGAGCTCCGTTTCACATGTGTGGGTCCCCACCACCTCCTGGGGGTGTGCTAGGGTGACCAGATGTCCTGATTTTATGGGGACAGTCCCAATTTGGGGGTCTTTTTCTTATATATGATCCTACTACCCCCCACCCCATTCCAATTTTTCACACTTGCTGTCTGGTCACCCTAGGGTGTGCACATGTATGGGTCCCAGCTGCTCCCTGCCCCTCTCATTGAAGCAGATGTGCAGGGTTACTGCCCTGGGAACTGCAGGGCACTAGTGGACATGGGGCTGGCTGGAGGCAGGGCAGGGGCTGGCTGCAGACAGGGGCTGGCTGCAGGCAGGGCAGGGGGTGCGGGGCTGGCTGGAGACAGGGGGATGTGGGGTGGGGTGCGCTGGCTGGTTTCAGGCAGGGCCTCAGGGAGTGCCGCAGGGGTTGGCAGGTCTGGAGACAGAGGAGTGTGGGACTGGCTGGCTTCAGGCAGGGGAGTGCGGCAGGGGTTGGCTGGAGCCAGGGCAAGGGGTGCGGGGCTGGTGCAGGCAGGAGTTGGCTGCAGGCAGGGCAGGGGTTGTAGCAGGGGCTGGCTGCGGACAGGGGTGCAGGTACAGGGGGTACAGCCTACCCTGTACGGTAAGTGCTCCCTCCTCCTTCTCTCTCCTCCACCAGAGTAGCAGCAGCAGCCCAGGGCTCAGGGGCTATTTAAAGGGCCTGGGGCTCCCCTGCTTCCACTGCCCTAGCCCTTTGAATAGCCACGGGAGCCCTGGGGAAGTGGCAGGGCTCCGGAGGCTATTTAAAGGGCCGGGGAGGTAGAAGCAAGGGGAGCCCCACACTTTTGAAATAGCCCCCAAGGCTCCAGCAGTGGGGCTCTGGTGGCAATTTAAAGGACCTGAGGCCCCAGTCCCTGCTTGGAGTCCCAGGCCCTTTAAATTGCCCCCGGGGAAGCTGGGCCACCCTGGTACAGCGCACTGGCAGGGCTTGGGTGCGGGGCCCTTTTAGGCGCGGGGCCCAATTCGGGGGAATTGGTTGAATTGGCCTAAAGCCGGCCCTGACTGACCGTCCTAAGGAACATGATGATCCTGTGGAAGTGAGTTCAAAGCAGTGCTCCCCGCCTGGAACCAGGTAGCACTTAAAGGGCCTACATATAAACAAAGTCATAAATACATAGGTCAACGACTGACACCCAACCACCTTCTTTCCTTTCGTGTTTATTTCCATACAATGTGCACCTCTGCATGGCACAGTAATGCCACATATTACATTATGGGAAGTAAAGATCACACATGAAGGATTCAGCCCTGGCAAAGACCGATGCATCTACGTAGCATGAGTGTCAGCCATCAGTTCTGTGCAGCTGCCCACATAGACAGATGTTGTCCTCAGAAAAGAAGAGCTTATGCAGAATGGGCTGCACACATCCAGCCACTTGCATCTATGCAGCACCTCTATTGTCACCTGCAGGCAATGCGTGGGTAGCTGGCCATGGGCATGCATGCCTTTGGAAATGGAGAGCACGCACAAAGCATATAATGTGTGAGCATGGAAATGCTGCCCACCTACTGTATTGTTTGAAGACAGAAAGGCTCGTAGCACAGGTACGGTTGCCATGTGGCTAAGCATGAGAACTTGCATGTTACTAGAACAACTTTACCTTACTGCTCAGAAGTGCCATTGTATTCAGTCCCAGGACCCCACGGCAAATTGAAACCCACCTTCTTCTGCAGGTTTCTACTCAAGATCCTGGATCCAGCAGCCCCTCTTCCAGATAATGTGGGGAGGTGAAATAGTTACTAACAAACTAGCAGTGAAACTATCTTCCGGCAAACATAGGTGGGCAGCTGCCTATGTAGGTGGCCATACATGTGGCTGCATGTGGGTCAGTGACCAGTACATCAGCCTGGGAGATGGATGACCTTGGGTCTAGTCCCAGCTCTGCCACTGACTTGCTGTGTGACTATGGGTAAGTCCTTTCCCCTTGCTGTATCTCACTTTCCCTATCTGTAATGTGGGCATGGTGCTGTTTCCCCTCCTTTGGAAAGTGCTGGGAGCTCTCTGGGTGAAATTGATGGGCATTATTAATGTGTGGACTGGCCAGCCTGCTGAATCCATGTCTGCTTCTGCTGGGAAAGACTCCTTCCTGTGTGACCTTCCCTTCCAAGCGTGATGTTGTAGTGCCACGTAATGTGCAAACAAAAGTGAGGGCACGAGTGTGTATTTCTGCCTGGCAGGAAACAGGCAGCACTGCCCGCCGCTAAGCTCCTGGATCAACTTCAGTGAACTGTTAATAGTTTCCTCTTGCTTGAGGGTTGCAGACCTAGTTCCTTCTGCAAGGCGAAAGCCCAGGGAACAGTGAGGCCTCATCTTGACAGTAGTGTTTCAGGTTTGCCTGCTCAGCACTCCCCTCTGACCTTGGCTGCTGCTGCTATTTGCTGAGAGCCAGCAATGGGTTTACTTGGCAAGGATTTGGAATGCAATGCAAGGCCCAACCCCTGCCCCAAAATGCTTCCAGTCTAAGACACACAAAAAGCAACCATTCAGATGGAGAAAACACCAAGTGGCCAAGCAATGGAGTCTCTGGAGCTCGGCAACAGCCTGAGAATGAACTCGCAAGCAGGACACTTAATTAAAAAGGCTGAAAGTGAATTTCAGTGAAATCCAGCTAGCTACCCTTTCTGGCCGTCCAGAATTGGAGTTTCTTTCCCAAAATCTACCTTGTAAAAATACCCCAAGGTTAGAAAGTCTGGACGTGAAGAGGTCAGGGTTCTGTCTATTTCCCCACTGCCATATCATCCCTGGACACTCATTGTTACCCCGCTGCTTTACACCATCCACAGCTTGGTCTCCTGGTGTGGTTCTGTTATGGGTCGAGGCTGTTGGTGATAGCTATTGTCTATGAAGTATGTGACACAGATTTCAAATGGAATCTAGTCCTGGGAGTCATTAAGTGCTATCAGAGGACATGGTTGTGGAGCATAATATTTTTATGACTAGACATGGAATGATTTATCTGTGTGCTGTCATGAACTGTGTTGTTGAGGCATTGCAGGATTATGTCAGTGGAGGTAGAGCTTGCACGTTTGTTTTTTTGCTAGCTCTCACCTTAACTGTGAAGTGGCGACCACTGACCCATAATCACAGGACTTCTGAAGCTGGCCCGATAATGCCGGGGAGGGATTTGAAAGCAGACGGAAGACGCTTGTTGCACTGGGGTCAGGAAGGCATTCCAGGGGCAAGCATGGAGTCAAGTGGAAGAAGGATCCTGTTGACCATCAGATGGAGGCAGCAAAGGAGAGATGATCTGTGCAGTTGTGGAGAGCCTTGAATGGAAGGAGGAGGGGAAGTTGATTTGGGTTTGTATAGGGAGGTGGCTCAGGCCCCTGCAGTCTGGGGTCCAGGAATTCTCCCCCACCCCCAATAAAGCCAGGGGGTTGTGTTGTAAACTACAGACTGGGCTGGTTTGTCTAGGATAATCCAAGCAACAGCAGAACGCTGACCTGGCAGCATTGCTAAACTGTGTGCAGCAGGAGCTGGGCCATGCAAATGCCGCCCTCACCTGCAGAGAGGCCCTTGGACACAGGAAATAGCATTGAATAGACCAAGAGGAGAGAGGAGACCCAGAGGCTCCTCAGGGTGCTGCGCCTTCAGTCCCCTCTCAGTACGTAGTGCCAAGCACAGGGTGAGGCCCTGGCACTGTCAGAGGCTGTGTGGGAGGTGGGGGGTTGCTGCATTCACTTCATGGCACATGCTGTGCTGCTGACTTCATGGAAATAAGGCTCTATTATCCTCTGTGCAAACAGCAGCTGGGCACATGCCAGGGAAGGCGCTGCCTGCACCTGGCCCCAGAGGTGCTTGCTGTGTGCAGAATGGAGACGGCGCTGACAGCCAGGTCTTCAGCAAAGCCCTGGGCCGGCTGCACGGCCAAGAGAGTCTGGGCAGGGGACCCCATGGGATGGCCTGGCTCGAGGGGCTTGTGTCTTACTGCAGGATACAGGTGGCACCACTGAGCAGGGTGTGCAGAGTAGGGGGCAGGATGTCTCAGCAGGAAAGGAGAGGACACGGAGTGGGAACCAGAAGGTTCTGGAAGGGGCAGGCTGCAAGGGAAGTGCACTGTCAGCAGCAGGAAGCTCTGGGAGGGAGCTAGTGGGGAGAGGTGCAGAAAAGGGACAGAGCAAAAGGAGAAGCCAAAGGGCTCTGAGAGAAAGGAAACCGCGCCCCACAACAGATCAGTGCAGCTCAGTGGGGGGGGGGGGGGAAGGTTGCTCCTGACACTTTAAATACCAAACAAACCCCCTTCTCCCCTCTGGTGCCCTCCTCCAGCTGGGTGAATTCTCACCCCTGAGGTGAAGGGGCACGGTCTCCCAGGAGGAGAGAGCAGGCTCAGGGGGCAATGCAGCTCGCGAGGGATTTATGCAACACAGTGTGGGGATCAGGCCCAACCAACATAGCAGAGGTCCCAGGTCACTCATTGCCAGGGGTGACTCCAGGCACCAGCACGCCAAGCACGTGCTTGGGGCGGCAAGGCGCGGGGGGTGCTCTGCCGGTAGCCACGAGGGCAGCAGGCAGGCTGCCTTTGGCAGCAAACCTGCGGAAGGTCCGCTGGTCCTGCGGCTTCAGCAGACCTCCCGCAGGCTGCCGCTGAATTCGCGGGACCAGGGACCTCCTGCAGGCAAGCCACCAATGGCAGCCTGCCTGCCATGCTTGGGGTGGCAAAATGCCTAGAGCTGCCCCTGCTCATTGCTACTACAGTGGGCAAAAATCCTCCCCCAAACCAAGGTTTAAATCTTCAGAGGCAGAAAATAGCAGCAAAGTGTCCATCTCCCCACCACACCAGGAACTTGCATTGCTCTGATCCTGCTCTGCTGCATCAGAGTCATAGGCTTTAAGGCCAAAAGGGACAACTAGGCCATCTAGTCTGACCTCTAGCCCTACGATTTCACCAGATACCCCTGCACAGAGCCCAGTAACTCATGTCTGGCTAAATCATATCTTCCAGAAAGGCAACCAGCCTTGATCTGAAGTCTTCAAAGATGGAAAGATCCACCCCCCTTCCCTTAGCGGTTTGGTCCAATGGTTAATCACCCTCACTGTTAAAAAAATAAATAAAAAATGATGCCTTATTCCTATCCTGAATTTGTCTGGTTTTAACTTCCAGCTTTCGTTCTTGTTGTGTCTTTCTCCACTAGATTAAACAGGCCTAGGCAATCACCAGTTTCCAGTCCAGTGATCAGTTCATCTTTATCCATTATAATGATTACTCCCACCTGGGCTTTTGTTAGCCGACACACCGATCCGTATGTATTCAAGATCCTGAGGTTCTGTATTATCAATAACTAATATCAGGACTGGTGCCTTAATGTCACCCTCAACACACACACACACCTCTTCTACTGACACAATCCTTCCTAAACAGGCTGTAACAGTGAATGTAACATTCCAGTTACGAGAATCGTCTCGTCAGGTGTCAGTAATGACTGCTGACAGAGCGCTTTGTGCCCTTTACCTGTGGTGCACTGTGGCCTCCCCAGCACCAGAGCTGGTGGGGACAGAGCTTCATTTACACACAAACCCCTGGCTGATCTGCAGTGCTGGAAAAGGCAGGCGAACCTGCAGGGGTCTGAGTGAAATCCAGCTTTATCGGAAGAGGGCTGGGGTCTGGGCAGAGACCAGTGCAGACTTTATCATTTCATTTCTTTGTGTTTTTTAAAGGGAACTGAACTCCCCCAGTCAGTGGGCGAAATTTCCCTTGTCTTGCTGTGACCCCCTTCTCCGTGCCCCAGTGCAGAGGGGGAGCCCCTGGGATTGGGTTTGTTATACTAGCTGTATGAGGTAAGGGTTTTGTCCCTCTTCCCCTTTGCATGCACGCAGCCCCTGGGCTGGGGGAATTAGCTGTGATCCAAGCCCCTTGCTGTTGTGCTATCAGGTGAGAATTTGGGTTCGGTATGTGGAAAATTCCTATTTTTGTCCTATAGGCCCTTTGTGAGGCTCCTGGGCGCAGTGTGTGCAAGCGCACGTGACAGGGAGAGGCATTTTAGAAAGACGTAAGAGAGCAATACAAACAAACAGCAAAGAGTGCAGATATAGCAGATCCCTGCCCTCCTCCAGAGGGCTGCAAGCTTACTGCCAGGACAGGTGCAATGCTCCCCCCCACTCCACCCTCAGAGCAGGGCAGGGAGATATTCCTTGTTCGCCGGTAGAAGTTGTAAAGCATTATCGCCCAAGCTCTCGCCCAGGCAGTCATGGCCACCCACTTTTCCTTGAGGGCTAGCTGGGACAGGGGTCCCAAAGGTTTATTTTTTTGTAACTTGAGGTTGTGGTGTGGAAACATTGAGAACCACTGTACTGTACAAGTGTTAAGGTTGGTTCTGCTTCATCTGTGACCCCTTGGCAGGTTCTGAACAGTGACCCCTTGACAGGTCCGATCACTCTGGGTATGTCTACCCTGCACTCAGGCTAGGGCAGCACAGGCAGCTGCATGGGCTAGCCCTGCCTGCCCAGGACCCTGGATGCACACTCAAGTAGTCAATGCTGCTGCTGCTGCACTGCTATTGTTACTAGAGCTAGCTTTGATCTATCTAGAATAAAGTTAGCTCGAGTGGGTCTACACTTGCCGCAGTCACCCCTGATTGCAGGGTAGACCTACCCTCTGAGGATGTGTCTACATTTGGAGCTGGGGGTGTGATTCATAGCTCAAGGAGACAGGCGTTAACTCTCAGAGAGCTAGCGTGCTAAAATAGAGTGTAGCCACAGCAGTACAAGCAACAGGCAGGGCTAGCTGCCTTGACTATGTGCCATGGGTCTCTGGTGGGTATGTGCCCTCCCTCTGGCTGTGCAGTCACAGATATCCTTTAAGTGGCTCAATCTCAGCTAGCATGAGATTCACACCCCTAGCTCAAAGTGTAGACATACCCTGAGATGTGCAGGGAGGGATCCAGTGCAGAACTGCGTGATCAAAGAGCTTTGCTGCTTTGATGAAATACTTGCTTAATTTTTGCTGCTTCCATGCCTGACCTACTGGATCACTGCATGCAGAGGAGGCTTCATCTGACAGCCAGATTCCTCCTTCTCTCTCCCATTGCCTCTTTTACACACTAGTGGAGTAAAAAACATTAAAATGACAATCAAAACCCAGCTCCTAGCAGATTCCACAGAAATATGTAGGTCTGCACTGGACAGAGTCTAATGTTCCCAAGAGACAAAGCTAACCTCTGGCCTTTCCCCGGGTTCTCATTCTGTCATTAGCTCAGGCCCTCTCTCAAGGAAAACCTGGCTGAGGAGCTGCCTGGCCTTGTGCATTAGGCTATTTTAATCTTTGCTGGGTTTTTTTTTTAAATACTAGTGAGATCATATAAAGGGCTAAATGGCAGATGAGTGTCCTCTTACCCACTTTTTCTTTCACAACCCACCTAGAAGCGGAAATTTTTGGTTCATCGGTCACCTACATTTCTGCCCAAGAGAGAATTGGCTCACCATAATAAAACACATGGGGCGAGAGCCTGCTGTCAGTGACACACGGTGGAGTCCTCTGACTGCCATGAAACAATTCTGTCATTGCCCTCTGTGAGAGCCAAATGAGCCCTACTGACTCAGGGCTGATCTACCTGGACAACTTGCACTAAATCAGTTTCCCAATGGATGTAATTAAATCATTGCAGCCCCTTCATCTGGACATTCTTAAGCTGGTTTAAGAAAGTCAATAGAAGGCACTCAGAAACCAAGTGAAGATTTCACACCTGAGGGGTGAGTGCACGGCATCCATTTCACTCAATCCATTTGGAAATCTACTTAGTCAAACTGGGGCAATTTCCTGCATCTCAAACTGTAAAGCATCAGAGGTAGCAAAAGCCTGAATGAGGTTCTTGGCCTTTAATTGATTATCTGGTGTCTTTTAAAAGTTAGTGGGGCACGTCTAGAGCCTCTGCAGTGATCATCACCTTAGTCCTATGGGGAAGTTAATTTACATGTTCCCTACCATGTAAGTTGCTGAGCACCCAAAAATCCCATGGAGGCCAGGAAGAAGCTGTGCAGACCAAGTCCTTACTGTGCGAATAAGACAATACAGACAGTGACAAGGGAGGTGAAGTAATATATTTTATTGGACCAACTTTGATGTCTTTTTCATCAAAAGAAGTTGATCCAATACAAGATATTACCTCACCCGCTTTGTCTCTCTCATATACTGGGACAAACACAGCTGCAACAACATTGAAACCAATAAGACAATGCAGCAGATAGAAGAGGGAGTATGTTAAGATTATTAATGATGAGAAGGGGCTATTTAAAGAGATGGCTTCTAAGAAAGGATTTGAAGGAGATATCGGTCAGGGAGACTGTTTTTTACAGGGGCCAGCACCGTAGAAGGCTCAAAGCAAGGGAGCATGCAAAGGAGATGAAGATAAGAGGCAAAAGAATTGGGATGCGTGTATGAAGTAGGAAATTAAATAGGAGGCTCAACACTGGGAATAAACCAAGTGGCACGGGTGTGCTTTGATGTACTACACCCAGTCCTACCCTCTGATCTGCTTACACACTTCTGGTTAACTCCATTGTGTGAATCTTGGGGCACAGTTGGGCCCATTGCATTCTAAAGTACCTGTACAGAAAACTGACAATGAACCACGCTCTGATTGTTTCATGTATCAGAGGGGTAGCCGTGTTAGTCTGGATCTGTAAAAGCAGCAAAGAATCCTGTGGTACCTTATAGACTAACAGATGTTTTGGAGCATGAGCTTTTGTGGGTGAATACGAAGTGGGTATTCACCCACGAAAGCTCATGCTCCTAAACGTCTATTAGTCTATAAGGTGCCACAGGATTCTCTGCTGCCGATTGTTTCATGAATCTTGACTGCCCTCTGCTGGGTATTCATCAAAATAAAGACTGCTTCATTTCCACTGTATTTTTTGCATTGTTTGCTGCTGGTCACTGTTCTTTGAACTTTGTCTCATTTTAAGTGATTTTGTGAATTCTAATTTTGTCACTGAATGATAAGAGTCCTGCAATATTACTTCCTAAATGTACCTGACAGCAGCCCACTGCCTGGGTAAAATGAGTGAGAGACTGATTTCAGAACATAGTAATTGCTACACTGAATCAGACCCTAATTCCAGCTAGGCCAGTTCCCTACTTGTTATGGTTAGAGGTTGACTTCAATGCTAAAGTAAGAAGTGTTATATCCCTGCTTCATTTTATTTAATTTTTACTACAGTAACTCTGGATATTCTTCCTATCCATATAAATGTTCAGTCTCTCTTTGAATTAGGCCAAGTTCTTGGTTTCAGTGACAATCTCTGGCAGTGAGTTTCACAGATTAATTGTGAGTTGTGCAAAGAAGTGGAACCCAGGAACCCCCACCTTCTCAGGGCGGTGAGTGGCCATCATCCTGGGATGCCCTCCAAGGTGGCAGGCAGGCTGCCAGCTATGCAGCCATTCTATGAAAACTTCTGAGATTTTTTTCCCTCCTGTTCTGCTAAGGAATTTATTTTTTTTTCAAAATCTCGGACTTTTGAACAGAACAGAAAATCCTGTATCCATCTGCTCAGCTCTAATTTTGACCTTAATCTCTCTGTGCCTCAGCGCCCATCTGTAAAATAGGGATAGTAATACCCAATCATCTGACAAGGCAGCTGTGAAAATAAATTAATGTTGGTGCAGCACTCGGATGCTATAGTGATGAGTACCATAGAAAAACTCATGAGGAAACTAATAAATCTGTCTTAGAGCAAGGTTTGGATAACGTGCAGCAAATAAAGCCTAGGGCCACAACTGAACAAGGAAAAGACAAATATTGAATAGCAGCTCATTCAGTGAGCACTGTGCATCCAGCCTATGAACTAAATGAGGCGGGGTCTGGTGAACAAAATAGTGTGTGATCATGTAATTAAAGACTGTATCGCAGTGCAGATGCACAAGGGGGCTGAATTAACTTTATTAATGTCCTTTTCACATCACTGTTATGTCTGTAATGATATATACGTATATCATGTCCCCTCTTCTTCATCTCCTTTCTAAGGTAAATATCCCAGTCTTCTCCAGCTCTCTTCCTGTACGCGTTTTTCTAGCCCCTTGATCACTCTCGTTTGCGCTGAACCTGCAATATTCTGCAGTAGTCTTTTTGAGATGTGGTGATCAATACTGCACAGGGTATTCCAGACAAGAGTAAACCTTTGATTTACATAATGGTATCGTATTTTTTTCTGTATTATTCCCTATCTCATGCTGTATGCATCCTAATATTTGTCCCCAACTGTGAGGGATGCTCTAACTTACAGTAGCTTAGTGGGCATCCAATGGGGTGTTCTGCATCTCAAAATAACCAGAGTACAAAGTGCTGTGGCCTCACTCTTCCTGTCTCTTCCACCTTCGCCCCTACCCTAAGGGTGGCAAGGTGCTGGGGGAGCATAGGGCAACATATGTCAGACCTATGCTACTCCTGCCCCATGTAGTTCGCCCAGGGGCTCTTGTGGGCCCTTTATGCTGCCGGAGCAGCATAAAGGAGATGGAATCAATCCCAGTGTATTTTATAAAACTCATGTCCACATTCCAGAATCATGGTTTTACAACACTCTGCGGTGACTGGAGTCACACAGGAAGCAGGGGTGAGGAGGGCACCAGGGGAATGGTGGTTTGATACTGGAGGCAGGGAGGGGGGCAATCAGCAAGAGTGATTCAGTGTGGGGATGTTCTCAGAGGAAAGGCGATGGTAGCCACGCAGCAAAGGGTTTATATGCCGAGAGGTGGCAATGGGGTGGCAGAGGTATTATGTGATTTGCAGGAGATGGGAGTGATGTGGTACGGGAAGAATGGCATATGCTGGGGGAGGGGGGACGGAACACAGTAATGACCTGGCGGAGAAGCTACATGCAGGGGGGAGGGGATGCCCTGTTGGGGGGAGCAGGAACCACGTGGGTGGAGGGGCTGCCGCTGTCCCATGCGGGGGGACAGGAGCCATGCAGGTGGAAGGGGATGCCCCATGGGGGGGGCAGGAGCCATGCAGGTGGAAGGGGATGCCCCATGGGGGG